>NC_092691.1:17908702-18101202 GCF_964275005.1 Diadema setosum
AATAAATAAGCATGCTGCAGTGTGAGGTTTCTACAGAAAAGCAAAATGCACGGTCATGATACCATGACAGACATCACGTATTATATGGTATATTACATAATACAATTAATATTATTACACGAAAGTGAAAAAAAAAAAAAAACCATTATTTGCTTTCCATATTTGTTTTGTGTTTACTCATTCATTGTTTTTATTCCAGCCACCCTGATCTGGCTAAGGTGTGTTCCAGTCCAGACACGTTAGTCTTGTTTCCGGGACCGGAAGCAGTGGACATTGGAGACGTACCAGTCCCACCCACAAGTAGCAATGGCTTAACGCAAGGCTATAATATCATCATCATGGATGGCACATGGCATCAAGCAACAAGCATCTACAAGTCAAATAAGATCTTCCATGTTCCTCAACAAGTAAGCACATCAGTTTATGGTATTTAATTGTATTGATGATTTTATTTTGATGTACATGGTGTATAAAGCAGTACTCTGCACCAAGATATGCACTCTTTAAAGTCAATGGGACAGCCATTTGACTAATGGAATAGAATGAAATTCTTTCTTCAAACATATTTCTCAGCCATACTGGTATTCTGTCCAGACACAGGTTTTGCAGAAACTTACTGTCTGTTTAAGTTTCATTCATTGCATATTGTGAGTCTTTTTTTTACATCTTGTCTTCATGAGAATGCAAAGGCACAATGCAACGTACTGTGGGCCCTATCATGGGAATAATCCCTATAAGGCTAAGAGATGAACCTCAATCTCAACAAAGTTAAACATCACAAGTCTGTTTAGAAATTGGTTTACTCAAAGGAGCCATATACAAGCTTTAGTAGCAATTTGAAATGGCTTGTTTGATGCAGATATTCAAATATTCATGTGATTGTCTACTTTGACATGCAGGTATATGGAAGATTACTGTAGTTTCTGCTGTTTGCTGGGCCTTGTACCAGGAGGAAAACTGATTATGTGGTTGGTCACCTTGTCAAAACATACAGGTCCTTGTTGACTAAGCCAAGTGTGCAGAAATCATCTAAAAAGAGTAATAGAATCTCAACTTCTTTACATGAATACCTCAGAGGAAGGGCCTAAATCTTACAAAAAGGAATGAAATATTATTGAACATTCTTTTCCCTTACATTTTCCTGAACCAGAAGTGCCAAGTTTTCATCAAGTGTTTGTGTCTTGGTATGTTTAATGAGGGAACCAAATCCCAAATATGAGTGTGATTTGAGTGAAGGCAGCAATATTATTACAACACATTAGTGAACATTTAAGGAAAATTGGACAACCCACTCAAAAGCTATGAATTGATAAAGTTTCAGTGCCTGCATCACTGGATAGAAATACTACTACTACAGTTTGTGATGTCATTTTGGACAACAATATAAAGAAAAAATATGTTAAAGGAGAATTCCACAAAATTTAATTCTTCATGAAAAGTACACATTCCATCAACTTGTTACTAACGCATGTTCCCCATGCCTTCTGAAAGAGGTAAGTAACTTGCCCTTTCATCATGCTAGAAAAGTGGAAATATGTTGAATTTTCTTTATATTTTCTTTTATATTGATGTCCATTTGATGCCATGAAGTGGTCTCCTTATCCAGTGATGATGGCACCAAAACTTCAAAATTCATCATTAACTTTTGAATTGATTGTCTAACTTTCCGAATGTGTTCCAATATTGCTGCTTACATTCGGTCCACATTTATATTTGCGCTTTGGTGTCCTGAAAAGAAATATGTGTAAACCAGGTATGGCTGGCCAAGGTATGTATCACTTAGTTCCATGATAAGCTACACAAATGCAAAATTTTATTATAAGCCATCACAAGGAAAACAGAGGTATGACACTTTTCTGACATTCTTCATTATGTTTATAACATCTATGCATGGCTTATTGCTATCCAGACGCAGACATGTGAAATAACTGTTCATGGAAATGTCGAGGGAACTCAAACATATGCCTAGTATATGAGCCAAACCAACTCCTTTCCAAGCATGATATACTGCTTTCATTGCCATGCTCTGCACATTGTTAAATGTCCTAATCTATGGCAAATTAAAATGCCAGGTATGGGTATAAATGTAAAATTAAGGTCATAGTGCATTAAAGGTAGGGGATACCTTTTACAGAACTCCCAAAATGCAGCAAAACATTGAATATGAACCTCAGGGGACTTGTTTAGGCCACTGCTGAGAAATTTGGAAGTCAACAGTTATCTACAATTTGAATAATGCACAAAACTCAACTACTCAGTAGTTCTGTGTGTCAGCCACACTTAAGCCTTTTTGTTGCAGTCTTCTGTATTTTTTATCTATAAACACAAATCTAAAAGTATAAGAGCTGATGTAATAACATATAGAGTGTGTGGCAAGAATGTATATAGAAATGTTTTTAAGTTTTGATGAACTTTATTCACAAAATATACGTGATGGACACACATGCAGTGCATGGGTCTGCAAAGGTAGCCTAGTAATGTACTGGAATTTACGGTGAGCCCCGAAAAGAATTCAATTCAAAATCTAACGATCAATAAAAATGTACTAAATGTTACCTTCCACTTTCAATACTTTATGGGAGTTTCTAAAATGATACTCTCTTCAACATACCACTGTGTTTATACAACTCTTCATTTAAAGGTAGGGGATACCTTTTACAGAACTCCCAAAATGCAGCAAAACATTAAATATTAACCTCAGGGGACTTGTTTAGGCCACTGCTTAGAAATTTGGAAGTCAACAGTTATCTACAATTTGAATAATGCACAAAACTCAACTACTCAGTAGTTCTGTGTGTCAGCCACACTTAAGCCTTTTTGTTGCAGTCTTCTGTATTTTTTATCTATAAACACAAATCTAAAAGTATAAGAGCTTATGTAATAACATATAGAGTGTGTGGCAAGAATGTATATAGAAATGTTTGTAAGTTTTTGATGAACTTTATTCACAAAATATACGTGATGGACACACATGCAGTGCATGGGTCTGCAAAGGTAGCCTAGTAATGTACTGGAATTTACGGTGAGCCCCGAAAAGAATTCAATTCAAAATCTAACGGTCAATAAAAATGTACTAAATGTTACCTTCCACTTTCAATACTTTATGGGAGTTTCTAAAATGATACTCTCTTCAACATACCACTGTGTTTATACAACTCTTCATTTAAGGCATGCAAATGGATTCCCTACCTTTAAGGCATGCAAATGGGATTTCCTATGCAGGTCCCAACCTATTGACATTAAGTTATGGTTAGTGTTTGTTTGTTTGACACAATCATTAAAAACATAATTATGCATTCAGCATTTTTTTTTACATACTTTGGTGCATCTTTTTTCCTTTGTACAACAGGTGCAATTCCAAAATGCTGGCTGCAGTGAGTATACGATTCGTACACAGCCAACCGATTCGTCTGTCTCTACTGTGGAATCAGCAGCTATAGCCTTGTCAGTGTTGGAGAGAAATCCTGCTATTAAGGAAGTGAGTGCATTAGGTAGCCAGTTTCTATCCACTATCCCCACTTTCATTGAACCTTCATTATTGGTATTCACCTAGTTATCCTCCCCTACCAATATCCCACCAGATCTTACATGCACCTTTTACTACCAGTCTCCACCCACTCTCCCCATCCACTCCCTCCCCCCCCCCCCCCCCATCCTTGACTGGCCTCCTCCTCCTAGTTGTCCCCCTCTCGTTACCAGTCTCCACCCACACAACTTTCCTAAAAATCCCCCTTCTATAGGACAGGGCAGAGGGCACTACTGGACAACTAGTTAGTGGCCAAAAAGTGGCAAGATTTCTCAATAGTCTCTCCAAACCCCTAGAGAAGTTATCCTGGTAAATATTCTCTGGAGATCCTTCAGCAGTGAGTTTTCAGCCATCTTCATAACAGCGTTTTAGTGGTTTCTATCGGATTTTTTCTTGTCTTAATGCAATTACATCTCACATGTGTCTTGACCACAGTGGCAGATTCAAGATGATTCAAATTTATCGCATTTGTTGACAGATATCTGATTGGATAACCAGTTATGCCCTTGAGCTGTGTTTGTTAGAGCTTACTAAGATTTCATTTAAAGCCTGCTTTCTTCAGGAACCATTTAGTCTGTCTTGAACCAGTTAAAAACATAATCAAGACCATGCCAATCATATTATACTGTATGTTAGAAGGTTACTGAGAATTCATAGAAGATCTAGGAGATCATTTGGCGCCGTAACACTAGGCAAAACTACACATACAACCTGTAGTTTGACAAATTGCCCTACATCGACATAAATAAGCACTGAATTGATCAGTGTTTTAGTAGTAGCCATGATAAAAAATCATGGGCGTACATAATCGAGCAGGATTTGAACCTACAACCTCCTGATCACCGGACAGGCGTCATCTCCACTAGACCACCAAGCTTTCGCCCGACAGCAAGTGTTGGTTCTAATCCTTATAGCATGCATACATCTCGACGGAAGAATTTCATGAATTTGAATACACATAGTTTGCTTCCTGACAACTTCCAGAAGTTTCAGCATGCGGTCACACTACAGACAAAGTTAGCGTGCATAGTTTCAGTATAGAATAGGAAATTACTCATACATTTGGTCTCTCACAAGAAATAAATGCAAACGTGCGACAGTTTAAAAAAAAAAAATATATACAATGTGTGTCAACACCATGTATGTATCTATTATGGCGTCACAAACTTCTTGAAGTTTCAGCTGCATTCACACTACACAAAACTACTGTACACATAGTTTCACGAGAAGTGAGAAATTTCCCAATTGCATTCAGGAAGTTTCCCAAGAAGTTCGGTGTCACACTGCCAAAACTAAGCGTAGCAAAATACCTGGGTAGTGAAGTGTAGTGTGATCGTGCCTTATTTAGCGCTCACTGGAAGACCATTGAAAGATCTGTCAAATTGTTTGGACACTTGATGGTTGTTCGACAGTCGCGTGAACAGGAGTTATAACCTCTATCTTATCTGATGCTACTCTTCATGAATGTGTTCACCTTCAATACCCTTCCCCATGTGACATTCACCCGCGTTTAGGCAGTTTTCCCCTTGCATTCATCGACTGATCCCACCCACATACAGACTATCGTAGTACCAGGACTGCCAAATCTCCCTAATCTCACAGGAAGTTTCCTGAAAACTGAACATTTTATGTTTGGTAAGAGAATGTACTGTAAGTACCTTTCTTATTTAGCAATGATTATCTCTTCTGGAGATGCATTTAACAAGAGGATAATATCTTTAATGCTGCATATCAGCTTAGATAGAACAAGTAGTGAACATTTTTCATCCAACATGACAGTGGTGAGTGTAATGATATGGGACAAAACAAACAAACAAACAAAAACTACAGCAAACTTACAGAGTCATCTGTTGTCTTTTCTTTAATGCATCTTTAGGTGCTTGCCCAACCACTCCGTGCATTGTGCCAGTACCAGTTGAACCATGGGGCTGTCAAGCATCACAGCAAGGAATTCCTCAAGGATCACCCAGAACTTCCACAATGTAAGCCTTGCTCATATCTTGCTTTAATAGCATCCTCATGAATGAGAGTGTTCTCCTTGTTATTGCTCTTGTGTTTGTTTTGATTTTTCATTTGGAAGCATACTGGATTACCATATTCCCATACTCTTGACTAGACGTAGCTCATAAGCTTTGAATATGTTGAATATGAAATGAATAGTGGGAAATGAACCTGAATTGGTAAAATATTACAGTAACAGCTAAAGGAAAGAAAGAAGAGATTCTTTGGCAGCACCTGTCCAGGGATCCACAAATCATGCTACAGGTTTAATATGTTGAGATGTGGATCTCTTCATCTGATCAGGGTAAAGTGCATTAAACTCTTTACAAGGAATAACTGCTATTGAAAATATTTTTGTGATCATCAAGAGCTTATCCATACATGCCACTCATTTTAAAAAAGAAAAGAAAAAGGAAATCAAGAAGTATTGTAGATTTTTGTCCCCGCCGAACGAGTTCAAGCAGGGGACTATGAAACGGGCTCCGTACGTGTGTGTGTGTCTGTGTGTCCGTCCGTCTGTCCGTCTGTGCGTCCGTGTGTGATCAAAATGTTCAAAATGCTACTCCTTCGCCATTTCTAACCCGATTTTGATTCTGTTTGCTTTATATGATAGCACTACATGGGAGCTTTGAAATTTCTACACAGAATTTCAGTTGTGACCTTTGACCTTGACCTTTGACCTATATTGTACATTTTGCTTCAAAATGCTACTCCTTCGCCATTTCTAACCCGCTTTTGATTCCGTTTGCTTTATATGATGGCACTAGGTGAGGGCTTCAAAACTTCTACACAGAATTTTGACCTTTGACTTCTTTGACCTTTGACCTTGATTTTTTACCTATATTGTACATTGCCTACAAAATGCTACTCCTTCGCCATTTCTAACCCGATTTCGATTCCGTTTGCTTTATGTGATGGCACTAGGTTAGGGCTTCAAAACTTCTACACAGAATTTTGACCTTTGACTTCTTTGACCTTTGACCTTGGATCTTTTTACCTATATTGTACATTTTCCTACTAAATGCTACTTCCGGCGGGGACATATATTACGCACCGCGTAATTTCTACTTTTCCTTGTTGTAAATAAAATGGAAATGTCCCACACCCAATTTATGTAATAGCTAAGAACAAAAATGTTAGTATAGCTGAGTTTATTACACAATTATTGTTTGACATCATGATTTTAGAATTTGCTGGGTCCACAGTGAAAACACAAAGGTCTGCAAGCTCCTTTATATATGACATCCATTTCAGTGAATAGTCGGGTTGGATATATGTTCTGCTCAGATGAGGTTCTTGAATAAACCAATACCTTCTTTATAAAGAAACCATGAAATTAGTGGACAGTCATTACCCACATAAAATGTATTTGCCTCTACAGACAGGATCTTCAAATCAAAAACCAGGACAGAGCCTACATGACATAGAAACAGACTCTGCCACGTCAAACTTGATGAGGATTCGCTGACAGCAAAGCTTAGGGGAGGGACTGTGCCCCAACGTCACAGGTGATAGTGTGCACTGAGATGGCCAGAACAAGCTTGTGGACTGATCCAAGTGGTGATATAGACAGGCTGAGGACAACGCTGCTTGATGTTTCTTGAATGAGGCTTCTATGGATTTGTGAGACTAGTCATAGCTGTATGCCCCCCAAAAAAGAAAAAAATACACCAAGTCATACAAATTTTAGCTAACTTTTTGGATGTGATGAGTACTGCATTCGTTTTTTTCTAATCAACATCAAGTGTAGTGTGACTTATATATGTGCAAATGTCACTTTTCTGTTGCCCTGTAATGGTAATTGTGTAAAGGTGAAAAAGATGTTACTGAAGTGATAATGTGTGGGGCTTTTCCCAATCTCAACACCAAGTTTCATTACATGTTCCGAAAGAATCTGGGAGATTTTAACTTGTTTGTGTACAATTCATATCGGGCCTTGGTGGCTTTGTTCCTGCAAAAACTTCCAATCACTATAACATAAAGCAATACTTACTTGATATATCCCGAATGAGAGCTACCTAACATATCCCGTGTCTGCCCTTCTTGAACTCCAATTTCAGACTACCCCTTTCTGAAATAAATGAATTCATTAATTAGTTTAAAAAAAGATCGGTAACCCTCCACAACTTTAAACCCACTACCTGTTGACTTTTTATCAGGGCAATTGTGTTATAAATCAAGACAAGAAGTTATACTGAATACAAGTTTTTATATTTTTTAGTCTAACATTGAATAAAAGTTGTTCTAGAAAGACTGCAAAATGGGTGGACTTCCCCTCACTCATGGCCTTGTAATTCGTCTAGAATTCAGCCACTTACTTGATGATGTCACACGTTGAATAACACATCCCCTGGCGTAAACACGCCGGCTGTTTGCATATGAGTTTGTGTGCATTTTCAGTCGGGGTGAATGAAGTTTAAGCAATCTGATACTTTTATTGACGCAAAATGGCCTTGGACGATCTCGACATCAGTTTTGAAGTCGATGAGGATGAAGACAAGAGTAATCTTGAAACCAGGAGTGATGACAGCGACAAATATGATGGAGATTAGGAGGAGTTAGTTGTGAAAGATGGTGTGCTAGCGGCAGAAGTAAGCGGTGGTGCCGCAGCCCGGCTAAGCTAAGGTAATTTTTTTCAAAATATGACTACTAATTGATTTGCATGGTGTCAAATTACACTCATAAGCTAAGTAGCCACACACAACCTCTAATAAACTGAGAACGGGTACAGCTTTCTAAAGAATGAATCATTATTTGATGTAAACCTATAAACCACACATTCTGGCAAAATTTCAGTTAAATTGAACCAAAATTACAGAAGTTTTTAGAAAAAAATGTGACAAAAATGGCAATTAGAGTAAAACGCATGTAAACATTAAGTGCCATTTTTGCTAGCATTAACTCGCCACCACGTAATAATCCATGTGATATCATCGCTTTGGGGACCCGCAAAGATTTCGAAGTTATTACAATAGTAGTGCCATGTATATCCATGCTTCTAGAGATATTTCACACAGTTATCTTTATCAGAACTATTAAAATCTTGATCATAAATTACAGAAATACAATAATGAGTAAAAGAGCATCTCTCAATATGAGACTGTGTGTGCATTATGATTTATTATGTTACATGTTCTCGCATGAGAATGGTAGCTTTTGAAGTCTAAATTGATACTCTTAACTCAACAAGTGGCAGTGAACACTCTCTTATGGGAATTCCAAGTTCTAAAATAACAATTGAAAACAATGAAGGAAAGTAATGGTAAAAATAATAGAAAAAAAAAGATACAACAAAGGTAAACAGTTCAAACATTTTGTGCACTACGTTTCATGTGTGCAACGGCAAACATCCGACAGATCACTGTCTCTGATTGGGTACATGTATACTCTTAGAAGCCTCTAGACTCAAAGGTCTCTTTGCGTTTTCAGTTCCTGCTCTACAATCTTCCTGTACTTCATGTGCTTTCTTTTTTCTTTTTCTCTCTTTCAGTCCCATCCTCCTCAACACCTCCTCTCTGCTTCTTGCCCCAGGGTTCCATTCCAGAACTGCTAATGCCACTGCAGACCAAATTGATTTCGGGCGAACATGTCTCTCCTCTGGCCGCCTCATCCAAATTATGTGATTGAAAGATTCATTCTGATTCTGCGTATACCCTAGCCTATCCAATAGGCGACAGGCTGTATCGATACTAGACTGATCGCTATATGGAGACGGACATGCAAGGGCTTCAGCCCGAGCGCCTATCATCACTCATTTTCGAATCATTATTCATGATATGCTTATCGTATGCACGGCGCATATTTTTATGCATGATTCATAAGACAGGCCTTACTGTTTGTGGTCATCGACCTCATCGATTAAACTGTGGATATTATAGGCAGGGCTTGACACTAACGGTGGCCCGGTGGCCCAGGGCCACCAAAAACACACGTCGGGCCACCAAAAACACACGTCGGGCCACCAAAAATTTGGAAATGAAGATTTTGGTGGCCCGATCGGGCCACCAAAAAAAGTTGGATGTTTGCCTTTACTTTTGGAAATGAACAGCGGTAACAATCGGCTGCGTAAGATGCTAAAATATATTTCAGATGTTTGTTTTTGATTTTGGAACTGAATTTAGACATGGGTACCTGTACAGTGAAACCCCGTTATAACGAGGTCCGTGGGACCGGCGATATTACCTCGTTATAACCGGTACCTTGTTATACTGTACGAGCTGAAATTTTCGCGTACAGATATTTTCGCGAATTGCTACTTGGAGGACATTTGCACGTGTTGTTAATTTCGCGGTTGCGACGGTCTAACTGAACGTAACTATTTGCGCGTTGTTATTTTCGCGGTTCAAAGGCGATTCGCGAAAATAAAACCACCGCGAAAATTTCAGCTCGTACAGTAACCGTACGCATCAAAAACAAAGAAAAACATAAGCACGACGTCATATACCCATCAATGAAACTTAAGAACACCCTTTGCTGTGTAATTACACAATTACGGATCATTATTATTGAGAGAATAAAGGGAAATTATTTGTGAATTAGACGAAAAAGTAGGAGTTGAAATGAGTTAATTCTTTATTTTTTTTCCGAAAATCTCTTCGCATAATACTTGCACATTACGTTCTTGGGAAGTATAGGCCTATTTCATTTTCGTAATTCTTTCTACACCTATCTCTTCTATTTGTGTTGAACCATCCGTTCTTGAACTGTTAAATGAGTTTGTTTCTTTTTCTGAACACTGATTAAATAGGTGAACATGCGTTATTCAACTATTTTTACGCTACTTTCACCTGAGGAGATCGCGATGATTCAGAGTAACATGCATGCGTTGTTTACCGTAACTTGCGAGGTATTTTACGCTGTTGGTGCCCAGCGGGAATTCGATGATTTCATGAATCATTTCGGCTGTTATATTATATACAATGTATGATCGTTGCACCCGAAGGGATAAAAAATGCGTTCTTTATTTTCTTCCGAAAATCTCTTCGTGTTTTGTACATCCGTTCTTGAACTGTTAAATGCGTTTGTTTCTTTTTCTGAACACCGATTAAGTAGTTGTGCTATATCTAGTCTCATGATCTTGCAATCTCTTGGAGAAAGCCAACGGTTGCCATTCGTTATCCACGAGCTGGTGAACGACCTCGCCGACGCCAACATCAGATGTATCAACTGAAAGACTGAGTGGCGTATCTGATTGAGGGTGAGCTAGGAGAGTGGCGTCCACCAGTTCGTCCTTGGCTTTGTTGAACGCTGAGAGTTCGCGATCATTCAACTCAATGGATTGGTGTTTCTTCTTCCGGTTTTTGAGAAGATCAGTGAGAGGTTGAAGTGTATCGGCACAATGGGGGATAAACCTCCGATAGAAGTTAATCAGCCCAAGAAATTCTCTGAGTTTGCGAAGAGAAGTTGGTGACGGGAAGTCGCGGACGTGTTGTACCTTTTCGTCTAATGGTCGGATCCCGTGGTCGTCGACCACGTGGCCGAGGAAGGTAAGCAACGAAGCACCGAACACACACTTGTGTGGATTAATGACAATGCCGTATGATGGTAGCCTGTCAAAAAGCTGACGTAAGTGTGACTCCTGTTCCTCCTTGTTGTTGCTCGCGACTAGCAAATCGTCCAAATAGACAAACACAAAAGACAACCCCCTGACAACTTCGTCCATCAGACGTTGGAAAGACTGTGCGGCATTTCGAAGGCCGAAGGGCGTTCGTTCGCGGGATTGCGGCCCCGACTACAACCGCGGCTACGATCCCTGCCAGAAAACCTGGCCGGTGAGCGACCACGCCCTGGCATAAAGGTGATTGGCCGCTTGACCACATAAGAACATGTTGATTGGCTACGGTTCCTGAATGAGGTGACGGAACACACCTGTTACTGATAAATTTAACTGAGATCGCCGAAAACAAAAGGAATCTATATTTAGGCAGAATACGAGTCGCTACAAAACCAATCAAATATCATCTCCAACTGCATATTTTTTTGGACGAATCCATGTTTGTTTGGGTAGGTTTATAAGAACTACTACAATGTTTACTTTTGCTTTAAATGAAAAATAAAATTCAAACTTATAGGGCTCAAAATATTTTAAAAAAATACCATAGGCAATAACAAAATACAAACTTGACAGCTTTTGCACCAAAATTTATATTTTACCCTTGAAGTTGACACAGGTTTCTGAAATTGGACCTCCCAATATTTACATACTTTACACAATTATGGTGCCCTACCAGAGTACTACATCAAAACTCAATTAAAAAAATATTGTCACGACATGCACTTTTCACTTGTTGTGAGCAAACTCTCCATAATGAGTGGTACACTTGTGCTCCCATTCAAGAATTATTCAGAATCTGAGGGAAAATGGATGACTCCCTTTTGAACATGGTCTTCAACATCTGATAATTCAGCTTCACGGTACATGTAAGTGGAAAATGCACCAAATTCTGGTTCTAATTCTTGGGATTCAAGTGCTCGCCCAGATTGTAATATAATTTCCCAAATCTTCGAGGTTTCCCTGAAAATTGGAAATGATGATTCAATGAATTCTCTTGTCAGTACCAGTGGACCAGTACTTCAACAGAAGCAATCAGGCGGTCTAGCGCAGCAATCGACAGTGTTCCTGTGAGATCCTCTCCTGAATAAAGAGTTGACTCCACCGCTTGTGTCCGACTTTCATCTCGTAGGGCTAAAAGTCTCCTCTTAACATCAGCCTTTTCTTGATCACTCAGGATCCATACGCGCTTTGGAGATGTATCCTCGATGTTGATAACAAATTCCCCGTAAGAAGGATCTTGGTAGGTGTCCCCTCTACATCTGCACTTCTTGGCACATACATCACAACACTTATGAAGTACAGGCTGAGGTGATGGAGCAATACCAAATGGTGCCATGAGTTTGTTTCTTCTACAATCTTTGTCATTTTGGATGTAAGCCTTCATTTGATCACTGATTTTGTGCCTCATTGCTCCGACATATTTTACAAGAGTGGCAAAACATGGCTCCCCATGTCTCCCTCCCCTACCACCCTCTTGAACATAGTCTTCAATATCACTTGATGGGCCAAAGTGATAAACTCTTCTTAGATCTTTGGAATCAATGCCCATACCAAATGCAATGGTACAGAAGAATATCCTGATGTTGTCGGTTTCAGATTTGAAGGATTTCAGTGCCCTCTCCTTGACAGAGTCCTCAGTTGTTGCATGGTACATGCCAAAATACTGCCTATAATCATCTCCAAGACAGTCAGCGAAATACTTGTACAGTTTATGGCATTGACGATGAGTTCTGCAAAATACAATTGTCCTTGGGAACTCTTTTTTCTTCTCTTTCAGTTCTTCCACTAGGGAACTGAAGATTGCTGGTGTTTCTGGTAGTGCCGTGTTTTTGGCCGGTCTGGAATGCTAGATATCACCTTCGATGCAGTCAAACACAGAAGCTGATCTCTCATGGCAATGGATGATGTGGCTGTCAGGCTGACCATTGGTACAGCGTGTGGAACGATGGATCTAATCTCTGATATCCTCCGAGGCTCCCATAACAGCTACGAAATGCCTCTGTCTTCTTACCAGATAGACCCCTATGAAAGAAGGAAAAAGAGAAAAAACATAAGAATGATACAATAACAAAAAAATATGGCAGAGAAAAATTAAATTCCAATGGGGTTAAGTGAAAAGTCCATGAAGAAATACAACGTACACCATTAGTCTAATGGTGTATGCTGTATTTCTTCATGGACTTTTCATTGAACCCTATTGGAATTTAATAATTACGTAGGCAACAGGTTATTATCGAAACAATCAATGTACACACAACACTGTCAGTTTTCGTATGTCAATGAAGTTGTACTTGGGTAATCCTGCATTTTAGCTCTGAGAAATTGTTGAATTGTTGCCTGTTGCTAACTTCAGCATGCAGTTTATTTCATGAACATATCTACTGACGGAATGAACTAAAGACATAGTACTAAACTACTAAAGAAGGGTTAGCAACCTACCATACTAGACATTGTCTACAGCAATTTAGTATTTTAGACCCTTCATCATACATGGACCGTAATTTCTTGATCTGATTATTTGTAAATCTGTTTTAACATTTCAAAATATATAACTTCCCGTGCATGTAATAATAAACTGAAAATAGAAAGTCTAGATAGTGCAACATAATAGTGATGATGCGCTCAGTCAGACTCAGAGTGCATGTGCAAACACATGCACATGCCCCCGGCTTTGTATAGTTTGTAAGTTTGTTGAGCCCAAGATACCGTGCCCCCTTCCTTAATCTGCCTAAACCTACCCTTACTAGGCCTTAGCTAGTCTTAGACAACTTTGCTCATTTCTTTTTCACTTACCATTTGTACACACAATGACTCTCATCAATGACGAGTTAACACAGATTAAGCTGCCAAACATCACACTCCAACAGAGCAAATCCTCGAGATGAAAGTGCACTTTCAGGAGACATAAATACGATGGAATAATGTCCATTTCGAATGTTGTTTCCTCTTCCGATCCTTCCTTTACATCTCCAAAGTACACAGATTCCACACCAAGTTTGCATAGGGTGCTGGCTAGGTCTCTCATGAGAGAAATTAAGAGAGAGATCACAAGGGCGATGCTGCGTGGCCGTGGAGCTGGAGCTCCTTTCAGCATCGTGGGGTCTTTGCTACCCGGTCCGCTGGCCGAGTCCGTGGGCGCGGGGTCCGTTGGCGTTGCATAACGGAGAAAGTATCAACACAACGGCAAAGCCTAGTATATGGCACTCTTGCCAAAGCCAGTTGGCAAACTGACGAAAACATCCTCGCCTTTCAGTAAGTAGGAAATGGCTGAAGCCTGCAATTCCTTAAATTCATCTGTTTTCAGCTTCTGTGCCGCATATCTCAAGCTTTCCTCAATTTGTTCAGGTTTGTACACTCTCGCGAACGCCATTTTCCCCGACATATGACGTGACGTCAACAAGTTATGCATATTCAACATACGTACGTACCAGTTTTTCGTATAATATTGTAACTGCGACTTATATTTGTCGAAGATGGGCAGAATGTAATTCCGATTCTGAGAAAGTCCCAAAATAAAGTCCCGCTATATGTTAAAGTTCATTGTCGAAGGATGCCGAGGGAAGGAAGAAATTACAGTCATCAGGCAGAAATCACGGTTAAAGAAGTTTATTATGAAGAATCACTCGAACACATTTACAGGGATGGATTTTGCGGATGTCTCGCCAGGCATGAGAGGTGTGATGCGGTGAAGGGCTTATGACTAACTAATACAATAAGCTAACATAACTGGAGACCGTTTCTGGACCGGTTGACTCTATCTCTTTCGTTGGTTACTCTCTCGCTGTTCAAACACGCGGGTTCCACTCTTAACTGATACACACTTTACTCCATCTTCTCCCGATAACTTCCTCCAAGCAAGTGAACTCCGAGATAAGCATAAAAGTCTGGCTTATATACCACTTTTAAACAAGCTCCTCTCGTTCGAGAGAGATAGAGAGGACCAGTCATGAAGGTCACGAGAAAACGTTTATCGCACGGCGGAGTATATAGGAGAAGGACGTCTTTGAGCACTGGAGCTCAAAGTCATAGCAAGGAGAGGATACAAGGCCCGGAGAAAGTCAAGATAAGAAGCAAGCACAAGGGGCTGAAGGACAGTGAAAGTCAGGGGGAAAGGGAGCAAGCTGAAAAGGCTGAAGGACAGTGAGTGTTAAGGACGTAGGGAGCAGGCTGAAAGGCAGTGAGAGGCAAGGGCGAAGGGTAAGGGCAAGGACTCTGAAAGTCAGGACAAGGTTGAACTGAGGAGAGCAAGGCAAGAGTTCTGAAAGACAAGGCAAAGTCAAAGTGAGAAGGGACAAAGCGAAAGTACTGAAGTGAGAGCAAGGTCAAAGCGAGAGAAGGACAGAATGACATGTAAAGGTCAGAAGAACAAGGTTAGTGAGCACAAGGTCAAAGTGTGAGAGTATAGAATAGACTTGTGAAGGTCAGAAGAACAAAGAAGATGGGCGAAGAGAGAACTCCGCTGTATGCAAAGCAATTGAGATTGAGCTAGCTAAACCAGTAATTTGCAATAGTGTTGGCGAGACATCCTTTACATAGAGTAGTACAATAATCATGAAAGCAATGACAAACATGTAATGCTATGTACATAATGTTACATCAAACATCTTAACCAAAATGCGTGACAATATCTACGAAAACTAATGATTCGAAAACGAGTGCTGATATGTGCTCGGGCTGAAGCCCTCGCATGTCTGTCTCCATACAGCGATCAGTCCAGTATCGGGCTGAAGCCCTCGCATGTCCATCTCCATATAGCGATCAGTCTAGTATTGATACAGCCTGACGCCTATTGGATACAGTAGGCTACGTATACCCTGGCATACACCACTCAAGCAGCTTGGGGTCACTTAGGCGCTTGTACGTGGGTAGCATGTGATGCAAGTATGAATACGGCTGCAGATTATTCGCACCGGAGTATATTGTAGTATTCTCCTTCTCGTCGACCTTATGCCAAAAGGGCACTAATAGTGTACAAAGTCAATGATGTTAAGGGCCTTTTGGCATAAGGCAGACATTCTAGTCCCTCTTCAGTTTTGCATGTTTGTCATTCGGTGACTAAGTTCTCTGTTTTCTTGAAGCAGCTGTTGTATGAATTGCATTTGTTTCTGCCGGAGGTGTATCAGTGCAAATATCCCCCCCCCCCCCCCACTGAGGACAATTTAAGAGTAAAGACTGGGGTTAGGGTTGCATTAGTGTTGGGGTTAGGGTTAGGATTAGGTTCAGGATCAAGCTTAGGGTTAGGGTCAGGGGAAGGGTCTGGGGAAATTGCACAGGGGGTATATAATTGCCGTAGACCTGCTGAAGGAGGTGCATCTCATAGATCCTTGCTCAAATTGTTGATGGTTGGCTGTTTGTCTCAGAGTTAGATTTGGTATCCACTCTGTATGAAGAAGCTCCCTTCTTCTGGTGCTGCTCCTCTGTCACATGCACCTCATTCCGGATTTCCTAGAATGTCATGTCTCTCGGCTTCATCAGTGTGAGGTGGTCCTGACATCTCTGTCTGGCTCGGCGCCCGTGCTTAAACTAAGTGGCTAGCATCCTGTCTCGTATGAAGGGATATGTGTATTTTTGGGCAATTTTGCTTTATGAGAAAGGTTTGCCTCTGTATCATATTAGCGAGTGTGTTCTTCCCCATCAATGTTCTAGTGTGCCATGGGTCTGATTTTGAATGTGTTTGAAACAAAAAAGGTCACATTTATCTTTCAATTTAGACAAATTTGTCGTAAATAAAGAAATTTTGATCACCTGATAACACGGCTTACATTCAAGGTCAATGATCTCTAATTGAGGAGAACCACATCCGCTTTCACTGATGGTGATGAAGATGAACTTATAATCTGGTTGCCTTCTTATTTCTTCTAACAAGACTCTTAACCCTTTTTTTGTGCTAACCCAGAAAAAGTATAAAAAGGAAATTAGTTTTTCAGCACAAATAAACTTTGTTAATGCTAAACACACATCTTGAGCGTTTTTTTTTTTTTTTTTTTTTTTTTCCTGAAGGCCTCTGATTGGCTAAGATAGCACTTTGCAACCAAATGGCTACATTGTCCCATAATGGTTCAAAATTCAGAAGTTATTATTTTTTCTACAGTGTTCTTTTTTATGCTTGTCATCATCTTTTTCAGGTCTGAGTCATAGTCTTTTTATTCATATTCATTTATTTACTCTTAAGTGGCAGTTGCTTTATGAAAGTCAAGGAAGCAATTCTGGTCCTGTGTGAAACAGAAGGACAACTTGCACTTGGAGCATTTTGTCCTTGTCCAGCCTCCTGGACAATTTCTGCATCTTGCCTTGTCTGCATGAACTGGCCAGTGTCCTATCTGGTCATATCTCACGTCATCTGTGGGTCTAGGAGCTACTGGTTGTCTTATCATCTGAGTGCTTCAGCATCATCCAGTGAGGGACGTCCCCATTTCAGCATAGTGCCTTGATGGTAGAGACTTTTGCCAACTTCAAGTCTGAATTCCTTGAACGACTTCTCATACTTGATGTGCAGCATCTTTTAATCCCGCCTTGCAAGTAGCCAAGTATTGCAAATGCATAGGTCAGTGAGGTAGGCAAATGTTCTGAGGTAGTACCTCTTTGACCTGAGTGGGGTCCTGTAGAGAGAGATCAGCAAGGTCCACCCCTCCCATGGAAGGGCTATCATGCTACCACTTCAGTGTAAGATACAGTCGAGAGCCGCTGTCAATTCGACGAAGCAACACAATGAATGCCAACGATCCGCATCAAGATGCAATACCACATACTTCATGAAAGCATATGACAGATATTGAATACACGCAAAACATATGAGTTTGGGGACACAAACGTATCCAAAAAAAAAAAAAAAAATGAAGAGAATGAGACAAGATAGCATATCCACATTAAATCACATGAGAAATTGTCAATGTCCCTTCTGGTCACACAAAAGTTCATTGTCCAAAAGGAGAATGTATCATTGGCATTTTTGGTTGCAATGTAAAGTGTCCTCATATCGTTCGAATGATATAACGCAATGCTGTATATCCATGCAGAAAATCCTGGAATTTCATGGATCGAAAGGTGCGCCGTACAAAACAAAAGAGCCTGAAAAAAAAAATGCCAAAAAAAAAAAAATGGGCTATAGGGCAATCTTATAGCACTAATATAAACATTCCAAGGAAATTCCGGATTGCGAAGAGAGATGATCCGCGCATAAGTTTCCGGCAACAAATTCCGGTGTAACAAAAGAACACACATGAAAAAAAAAACCATGTAGAATATTTCCCATTGGAGAGAAAGGCACAACAATAAGTAGTTATATCCAAGTTACATCCATCGGCAAAAAGCACAGATCCTTCACGTAATTGTGTCGGTTTAGGATGATGAGCTGGAGGATGACGGCGTTGTCAGCAGCTCCTGCAGTATGGAGGTTGCCCGCTGAACCTTCGCGCGCTGGGAACCAAGCACAGTGGCGAGAGTGTTGATTCCGTCCCGTAGATCGTTCTGGAGATGCTGGGCGCAGACGCGATTATCATCATTGCCAGCATCGACCCTCTCCTCTAAATTAGCAACAGCACTCCGGAGACCGGCTACCTCGCCGCGGATGGAGGCAAGCTCTACTTTGATGTTGTGTTCCAGGGAAGTGACCGCCTGGAGAACTGCACTTTCATGGCCGCTGTCCGCAGCCTCCCCTCCTGCCAGGTACTGTCGTTTCCTTGGTGGTTGTGAATTCCTCTTGGGAAGCGGGGTCGGCTGGAAAGCCATCCTAGCCTGAGTGGTGACGGGTCGTGAGGGGCCTGGTTCCGAGTTGGAATCCCCAGCGGATGGTGGTGGGGAGATGGGGGAATAACCCGCTTGCAACACGGGCTCTTCAAACGGTTGGTCTATTGGGTTTTCGATGGAGTGTATTATTGGATGCCTCTCCTCGTCTGCTAGCGGGGTACCCGGGTTCAGAGGTGAGAAAAAGCTGTGGGTATAATGGTTACTCGACGACATCGTCTCAGCAGGCAAGGAAAACGTTTTGGCAATGTTCCCGTGGCGAAAGCTAGAGACCAACTGATGACGATTCTCACGAACGACCGCATCTCATCAGACTATATCTTATCTTGATTGCTATTCTACTGGAGGAATGTAGGGGAGGGGAAGCAACACGTGTCGACCGTATTTCGCTCACTTGTTTTCACAGGTGTAGCCTGTCATACCTTTTGGACATGCGAGCTGACCATGAGGGGGTATACAGATAGAGAGAAGTAATCAGCCATAAACCAGTCTCTCGGGGGGTTTGATATTCCTTCCGGAGCGTCGCGGCACGACAAGATCCTTATCTCTTGTCTGCGTACTGACATGACGCTTCGCAGGGTTGCCTATCAGCTTCAATTTTTCGGAGAGGTTTTTGGCCCACGCCGGAACTTCAGCCGACGTGTACGGTTTCAACCGATCGTGGTGTAACAGTTTAGTTCTTCCCGCCTGTTTGATCCGAATTTCAAAGTTTAGGTCACTTAACTTCCTAATTGCTGCACAGGGACCGACCCATTTACAGGGATTTAGCTTTGGAGAAAGTCCCTTTTGTTTTGTGGAGTCTAGTAGGAAATACACTAAGTCACCGGTTGCATAGTTATTTACTGTCAGTCTCGCATCATAGTTCTTTTTCTGTCTTTCCTTCGCTTCGCTTATGTGTTCCCTCGCTATGCTCAAAGGTTCTGTCATGGTTGCAACGATGTCGGCGGCGTGATCGTGCGGGGCATAGCGTTCGTAGTCGTGTTCTGGGCGATCAATTCCGAGTGACACTTCGATCGGTGTGCGTGCCTCCCTTCCCAACATGAGAAAATTTGGGGAGAAGCCGGTTGTCTCGTGTATGGTGCCCCGGTACGCAGATGTTAATAATGATAGATTTTCGTCTCAGTTTTGTTGTTTCTTGTCCACATATGAGGCAATCATGTCAACCAAAGTCTTATTGAAGCGCTCAATCATCCCATTTGATGACGGATGGTACGGAGAGGTCCTGGTTTTGGATATTTCCAGTAATTTGCATATGTCCTGAAAGAGTGCAGATTCGAATGTCCTTCCCTGGTCAGTATGTATTTCCAGGGGTGTCCCGAAACGAGCTATGAATTCCCTGACGACCACGTCCGCGATGGTGGTGGCCGTCTGGTCGGGTATAGCGTACGCTTCAATCCACTTCGTAAAGGTGTCCCCGACTACAAGAACAAAGCGATTCCCATCGTTGCTTATAGGGAATGGTCCCATAATGTTCATAGCGACGGGGTCCATTGGGGCACCCGAAGTATATTCTCCTAGTGGCGCCCGCAGTTTCGACGACGGTCTTTTTCTCACTCCGCAAGTCACACAGTTTGCGAGAAAAATATGAACTGTCTCCTTCATGTTCAGCCAATAGAAGCTACGCTGTAGCTTGCTAAGAGTCTTCTTGAGTCCCAGGTGGCCAGATAAAGTCGATGCATGGCTTGACTTCATTACACGATCACGAAGTTTCTCTGACACAACGAGCTGCAGTCCCGCTGTGAGCTTACTGTTCGTGTAATTTCGCTTATATAACAATCCATCGACCATTTGCAATTGTTTCCATAACAACCACAAATTGCGAACTGCTGGGCTCTTGTCGTGGACACGGTTACGAGTTGGTCGCTCCGTAGACTCTGCTATCCACCTGTAGATGATTCCGATGTCGGGGTCCTGTTTCTGCATTGCGATCAGTTCTCCACGGTCGAAGTTACCAAGAAGAAGTCTCTGCGGCCTGGAAACATTTCCAGCGACGGCGTCTGTGTCGGAGACGCAGGACAGATCATTGTTCTGTGCAACGTCAACAGTGTTCTCGCGATCATGTTGTGCCTTACTACCACGTGACTTTGACGCACTTTTCACACTAAACATTCTCAAAACTACATTCGGGGCTGGCCATAATCCCCGTCCCAAAAACTGCTTTGCGTCCCACACATTAACTAAATACACGTGTACTCCAACTAGGCACATTAAGCCACATAGTACCAAACATCGCGCTTCCGTGATCGACAATGAAATGAGAAATAGGACAAAACAAAGGGCAATGACTGCATGAACAGTTAGACCAGCACATCTTCTCAACATTCCAGGGCGTGTAGAAGTCGAAGTCTCATGAGTTTGGCTTTCGCGCTCTTCCTTCAGAGGAGTGTGACACACTTCCACTCTTTTTGCTGAGAGAGGAACAGTGTCGTCCTCGTCAAAGAAGTCGACCCACTCGCGATGTCGTCGTCGGCATGTAGAACATCCACCACAAGGTAGCTGTTCGAGAATCAAAGTCCCATCAAAACAGTCACATGAATCGGGGTCACACGGCATGCGCGATAGCGAGTCTGCATTGCCATGCTTCTTCCCCTTTCGATGCTCGATGACGAAATCGAATTGTGTTAAGATCTCTAGCCATGGGGCCATTTGGTCAGTTGGTTCGCGGAAGGACATAATCCAGCGAAGAGAGGAGTGGTCAGTTCGAATAAGGAATTTCTGCCCAAATAGAAAGTGATGGAAATGGCGGACGAAGACGACCACGGCCAGGAGCTCCCTCCGTGTTGTGCAGTATCTTCGCTGAGTTTGTGTCAGAGAACGACTAGCAAACGCAATAGGACGCTCGACCTCTTTACGGCTATGTTCGTCCCACTGCATCTGCGACAAGACTGCCCCAATTCCTGTCGCTGAGGCGTCAGTGTCGAGAATGAAGAGTCTCTCGTCTTGAGGGTATGCCATCCCGATGTCGCTGGTGAACGTCGATTTCAGCTGTTCAAATGCATCCTGGCAGCTATCATCCCAGTGGAAACGACCTTTCTTCTCCAGCAGTTTGTTAAGTGGGGCAGCAATTGTAGAGAAGCCCCGGATGAAACGCCGGTAGTAAGAGCAGAGGCCGAGGAAAGAACGGACATCAGTAACCGAAGTCGGAGTCGACCAGTCTTGAATTCGAGCGACCTTTTCGGGATCATGCATGACCCCATCTCGGCTCACGACGTGTCCGAGGTAAGCGACTTCGCTTTGCAGTAGGTTGCACTCACTCGGCTTCAGTTTTAGGCCTGCTTCCCCATGTCTGGTGAGGACTTCGTCGAGACGGTCGATGTGTTCGTCGATCGACGACCCCATCACGATGATGTCGTCAAAATAAAGTATGATCGTCTTCCACTGTAGGCCTTTCATTATGAGCTCCATCGCCCTCTTAAATGTGCTTGGTGCGTTACATAATCCAAAAGGCATCGTCACATATTCGTAATGTCCCGATCGCGTAGAGAAGGCAGTTTTCGGGCGATCCGCTTCGTCGATTTCAATTTGCCAATACCCCGACTGCAAATAGAGTGTGGAAAATATCTGAATTCCACTCAGACAGTCGAGACAATCTTCTATGCGGGGCAGTGGGTAGGCATCTTTTCTGGTCACATCGTTAAGTTTCCTATAGTCGACACATGGTCTCGTCGAACCGTCTCTCTTTTTCACATAAACGAGAGGGCTGGACCATGCGCTGGTCGACTCCCGGATGATGCCTGCCTCAAGTTGGGTTTGAATGATCTCTTCCTCATCATTCATAAAAGCACGAGGCGGTCGGCGTGGTCTCTGCTTTATTGGTGCAGCATCACCAGTCTCTATCTTGTGCTGCACAATAGATGTCCGTCCGAGATCGGTGGAGGAAGCTGCAAAAGATGAGCGATGTCGATGGAGAAGTTGCCCGAGACGATCGCGGTCAGCTTGCGATGAGAGTCCCTCACAACTTCTCTCATACAGAGCTTTCAAGTCTTTGCTCCATAAATCCATGCACGCAGCACTCCAACGCTCCTCGCGTTCAGTCACGTTTACACTCCTGACACGGGAAAAACTACTGTCAATGTCAGCGTTAACACGGTCACGATCATATACACTATCAATAGGGTTAATCACAGCTAACCTTCTCCCCGCGTGTAAGCGCACATCTTCATCAGTTAAATTGAGGACACGAATGGGCACCTTGGCTACGGTATCGTTTACGCTGACGAGGGAATGAGCGACGTAAATTCCTTGCTGTGTACGGTGCTCCACGGGCAGGGGCTCGACAAGGGCGTGTCCATCATATGCATCAAACGGTAGGGGCTCACTTAGGGAGCCATCAACGATGTTTTCGGAGTTGGCACCAACAGTAACGTCTGTTTTCGTTATCAAATAGCACACCCTATCGAACTGTATTTCACATGCAAACAAGCGATTGTTTATACGCACCCCATGTCTGGCCTCAAGCGAGCAATTGTAGTGGTGCATAAAGTCAAATCCTAGCAATCCCTCGTCATTGATATCGGCGACATAAGTGTCCCACTGAAAGTGCTCGTTGCCTAGTTCGATCACAGCCTGGAATATGCCGTGTACCGTGATGTCTCCGTTATCTGCCGCTTTCAGCTTAATGTCCTCGCACAAAGGTCATAGTTGTGGTCGCGTGTCCCTAGGCATGGCATGATACAGCCTCGATGAAATTATTGTCACGGCCGCTCCCGAGTCGACCAAGAACTTGGCATTAGTCCCATTGATTTTTAGTGGGAGAAGGGCAGAATTCCCACACTTTTCACCAATACGAATGATATTTCGCCGGCTGAGTCTGTCTTTGTCGACGTCTCGCTCGTGATCGACGGGGGCGGCCAAATCTAGTTTCCCGATCCGCGAGCATCGAGAGGGGCAGCTCGATGCTGTTGACTGTGGAGGAGGCGGAGGTGGAGGCTGTGGTGGCCCTGTTTGATGGTGTTGCTGCAAATGTTGTGGAGGTGGCTGCCACGTGTACGCAGGAGCTGGCTGTGGCGGAGGTGGAGCCCGCGTCTCTACAGGATACTGATGCTGTGTTTGCCATTGCGGAGGGGGCTGCTGTCCATAATAGTGGCCATTTTGAGGGCAAAATTTGGCGATATGCCCCTCCTTATTGCAGTTGAAACATCGTAGTCGAGAACTCCCTCTGCCGCCATTCGACCTCCCACGCGACCTGCTTGGTGGAGGGGACGAAAGCTGAGCTATTCTTGCTTCCATTTCCACAAGACGCCGCTCTAGTGCACGCATGGCCTCTTCCATGCCGGCTGTGGTCGTAGAGACAGCCCGAACCGGCCGGGTAGTCGATCGCGATGACTCCTCACGCAGCTGCATATATCTCTCTGCAATTTCACGAGCCTCGTGGAGCGTGGTGGGCTCGTGCATACCGATAGTCATTGACATGCTCCCATCCCCGAGGCCGCGAAGAAAGTGGCGAGTCGCTATAGTCTCACGCGTCGCTAGGTCAGCCTAGGGGTACCCGAAAGTCGTCAACCAACGAATATCGGCAGCGTAATCAGCGACTGTTTCCTTCAGAGAGAGACGCCGGGACTCTAGTTGAGACACAAATGTCGATGGTGATGGCTGATGGGCAAACCTGTCCCCGAGAGCGGTAACCAACCGTTCAAAATCTTGCCTGACTTCGGAGCTTAATTGCTGAAACACAAAGTCTGCTGCATCTCCCCTCAAGCAGGCCAGGAGCCGGAATCGCTTTTCGTTGTCATCCCATCGACAGGCAGACGCGAGAGTAGAAAAAGATGAGATAAAACTTCCCCATGGTCTGCCGTTGCCATCGAACTGCTCTTGGAGTGGGAGTTGCACCGACATGGGATACCCAGGCAGCTGCGGTACCTCTTCGACGTCGCCTTCCTCGAGGTCCTCCTTGGCCGTGTGTTTTGTCGCTTCCTTAAGCAGTTGACGCGTCTCCTCCAGATGCAGATGGAGCTCCTTAACTTCAGCCTCTAACTGGCTCTTTCTCTTCTTTGGTGACATTTTGAAGTTGATGTCCTGTTTCCGTCAAATTGATTCGTGTTTAAGTCTGTATCCCACCGCTGCCACCAGTGTAACGAAAGTCGGGGGATAATTCCTCTGCATCTGGCCGGCGTGAATGCAGATAATTAACCCTGAACATTCGTTATTAGTTAGTGTCTAGATGTACTGCAAAGTTTGGTACACACACACACAGCATTCAGTTTAGTAGACATCCAGTTGAGGGCTAAACAGGCAGTATGAAGTAAAATGGACACGATATCTTCCGGGCATGACATGATAGCAAGTTTATTGTCAAAGTCCAATCTCGCAGTGTCACAAACCAGAATCTCATCTCGCAATGTTACAATTCAAAACAGAAGTGAATCCCAAATCGCAGTTTATACTCTAGACTCGCGGACACGTAGTCTGTCTGCTCTGCTCTCTTCTAATCATCCCGATTTAGTGATACCAGTGGTATTCATAACGGTGGGTTGACCTTGATAAGGTCGGCGGCTAAATCCACTCGTCCCTGGTCTTACGTAACTCAGGGTCGCACATTACAGCAACGACCCTGAGTCGCACGCTGCCAGACCATGCCAGAAGGCTGAGAGTGAAGCCACAATAAACACTTCCAGGCAGCAAAACACGTGTTTCATTTCAGAGCTCGCTTGGACAGCAAGGACAGACAGAAGTGCAGACGTTGCAATGTAAGGAGATATGCAAGGGCGGAGCGAGGGCGGAAGAAAGGATAGAGACGCAAGGTCGAAAGCAAGACCACTGGAAGAAAGGACAGAGACGCAAGGTCGAAGCAAATAGAGCGAGGATGGAGCAAGGCCGTAAGTCGGTGAAGGATGAAGCGAGGACAGAAGCAAGGACAGGAGGAAAGTTACGTAACATAAGCAAGGCAAGGACGAGTTGCAAGAGAGAGGAGAGCGCAGCAATTTCGCTAAGGCAGCAGTTCTGAAAGCGAAGAGAGCACAGCAGTTTACATTCGTAACAGTATAAAGTTTATGAGCCATTTGCTTCCTTTATCAGTGGCACAAGGAAGCAGGTTGATTTAAAGAATTTGGATGCATATTCAATATGTGGTGTACTTGTAACTAAAACTACTTAGAATCTCATGGAGTGCACATACCGAACTAGGAGCAGCTATATTTTGCATAGTCTTTGCTTTCAGCGTGTTGTGTGTTGCTGTCGTTGGTGAAGCTGTTACAGGGAAATCAATGCATGACATAAATAAAGAAATTTGCATTTTCATGGCACTCTTTGACTTGGATCTGGGCCCCGTTTTATCAAAAGATAAAATTAACTCTATGTCAAGATAATCTATGATTAACCTCTCAAATCAACTCTAAGTCCACTTAATCTATGATTAACTTCCAAATCAACTTCAAGTCTGTTTTATCAAGAGACCCAGAGTTGAAATCCACTTTAACTTCCTTCCAAATCAACTTCAAGTTTTCTCAACCGCTCCAAATCCATGGTAACTTTATAGTTGATAGAATATTAACTTTAAGTAGAGACAGTCTGGGTAGACTCAATTGTAAGGCAATTTACAGAAGAAAGATGACTGTCACACTTTCCTAGTCTAGCTGGGGTCTTGTCACAAATGTTTGTCTGTTCACTGCTCACTTTCTCTAACATTTAGTTGCGTTTCTTTCATGTAATTATGGTATTTTCCTCGCATGAAATTCACGATCGGCACGCATTGCTTACGCGACTGCTGCACGCAAACACCCTAGACAGCAGTCTCAATCCTACCCTGCGCGCCCGGCGCCTCGGCCCGCCC
Source organism: Diadema setosum (assembly GCF_964275005.1). Lineage (NCBI taxonomy): Eukaryota > Metazoa > Echinodermata > Echinoidea > Diadematoida > Diadematidae > Diadema > Diadema setosum. The sequence continues at coordinate 17,935,295 of NC_092691.1, forward strand.
ATCCGCCCATCAAGCCATCGCCAGCAAGGGCAAGTAACCGAGTAACTGGAACCGCGTCTGTGTGCAATGCATATCTTGCCAAAGAACCCATATGCGAGGAAACCAGTGATTTCTGATGTGCGTAGGCCTACATAGAGCTAGTTTGTCAATAGATACTAATTAAGAGTTTAGTAGGCCTATACAGAAAAAAAAGTTTAATTCTATAGCACCGAGTACGACAGTAAGATCTAACCAGTGAATAGGCCTAACGTCGAGTAACGTTAGGCCTAAGTAACGTTACAGCGAGTCGTTTGTACTTACCGTCCTGCAGACTAGAGCGTCTACTAGGTCTAGAATTTCGACGTGTAGACTGCGCCGTAGAGGTAAAAACAAGCTACTGTAGTCACCACACTCTCACAAGTTTCCATAATCCTACACGTAAACACACAAGACTTGAAACAATGCATACACGACCTTCACCTAAGACAGTCAGTTACTGTACGTTTATATCCATGTCAATGAATACTGTTATAACGTTAGATTTACTGAGATCCTACGTAGTGTGCGGGATCTTTACGATACGCGCGTACGCAGATTTTCGTTGAGCTCGAGATGTACTAGATCTATCGACCTACTTTCTTCAATACAACACAAAACGGCATATTTTGCGGTTCTGTTGCAAACATACTTCTAATTCAGCGGCTGTAGCGCTAATAATACTGTGTCGCACTAGCAGACTATGCTTCCGTGGCCGTGGCAAACAATCATGTATATGGGCAATTCCGCAGTTAGGTGGACATGACATGGATAAAAGAAATGTGCCTCTTTATCTTACCCTTTTATCTAGATATCAACTAATGCCATGGATGTTCACCAATCATTAGGGTCTTTCAAATTCAGTAGATTTTATTTTTCGTATTTATTGATTTTGCGAGATCTAAAACCATCATTTAAAATGTACATGTGGGGCTGGGGACGCTGAAATTCACTTAAATGCAAATTACAGTGGGTTCCTTTGAAATTTTTTCCTCAAAGTTTTGCTAAAGGGTAAAAGATGAATACATTTAAATACTCCAGAAGTCATGTGACATTTTGTCAATTACAAAAGGGTGAAATGACCTGCGGAATTACTCCGGACAAATGTAACGTTACTAACCGTAACGTTACTAACCATGCTTTTGGGGGTCTAGCTAAAAAATTATCGGTCGAACTGCTAAAAAAATTTGCATGAACATTTGTCATGATGCAATAATTGAAATTAATGCAACACTTTGTTTGAAGTAACTTGAATTTTTGCACACTTTTTGTTACAAGACATTGATTTTTTTTGTCATGTCCTTTTTTCGTAACGTTACTAACCAGCCCTTTAAGTTGCTATAGCAATTCTAATATTTCTTGGATTGTGTTCATTCTTTTCTGTATCATAAACCTGGGAAGGATGAACATATTTTTGACATAATTTTGACTTGAAATGAATAAATGGTAATTTAGTGGTAAAAACAAATATCTAAATTTGTTCAAATGTAACGTTACTAACCGCGGAATTGCCCATATACATACGTGTTTTTGTTGTTTGTTTTGTTTATGTATTGTATTGTTTTTAAGCAGACAGTAACGGAAACCAGCCTCGTCCTGTGTTTTTTGTTTTGACTAAATCAATAATTAAGTCATGGTGATCAGCTATAACTTTAATCGACTATTAATTCTCTTCGTAAAACGGAAACTTCCAGTTGATTTAAAGTTATAGCTGATTCTAAGTTGGTTAAAGTTAAAGTTGATTTCACAATCAACTCTAACTTTATCTTGATAAAACGAGGCCCAGGTGTCACATAATGCCATTGATTTTCACAAATCACATGTCAGCAGTCTGTCACATTCATACAAAATACTACTAATACTCTGGTTTGTGCAAGACCTCAATCAATCATCAATAATGTATATCAGGATGGCCAGGAGACAATGCAAATTACTTTAATGAAAAATATGAATACAACAGGATCCTCCCTATACACTTTGCCAAGGAAAAAAGATACAGACTATATAGATGTCTTATAATCTATGACATATTAACAAATTACAAATGGTGAAATGACCTGCAGAGTTCCTCTGGCCAAACTGTCACACTACGTGTTTAAATGGTATTCATTCTCTCCTACCAGGATATTGTAAGCCAAGGAAGAATGAACATACTGTAAAGGAACATACTGTAACATATACTTAAAACAAATAGCTGTTGATTCACTAAAGTGAAAGGAAACATAAAAATATGTTTAATTAAAATGTAATATTACTTACCATGGGATTTGCCAAAATGTGGTATATTTTTTAATTTCTCTTGCATTATCGAAGACAGCGCTGCCTTCTTTGCCCCATCTATTGCCAGCGTCTGCTGCTTCTGTAATGAAATATAAAGTTCACTTCAAATGAATTATTTGGTGAAATAAACTATTTACACAAATGAAATAAAAATTCATCTTCAGTCTGAATAAAAATTTTGAGCTAGCGCGTTAGTGGGCCATTGTCAAGTTTTGTTACTATGATTCTCATCAAAATAATATTATGTGCACTTGTATTTTAAATCATGTGAAATAATGGGTCTAAGGCAATTGCCCAAGGCCCATCCCCAACCCTACCCTAATCCTAATCCTGAGCCTAACCCCAATCCAAAATCCAAACTCCAAACTCTAAACCTACATGTAACCCTAATCTCAACTCTAACCTTCACTAACCAGTAATTAGCCGGGGAGTAATTGCCCTGATATGGAAATCATACTGCGACTTGGTAGGTGTTCTGGAGAAATACAGATCTACATCTTTCATTTGAATGTGTAAAACATTTTTATCTCATTTTTTATCATTTCTTTTCTTTCACATGGATACATGTAGATTATTATAACAGAATTTCTCACAGGAGACAAAAAAAAAAAAAACATGCAATGCTGCAAACTTTACAAACCTTGGTAAATCGGAGCCGATGACATTTTTCATGGCATGAAACTTACCATTGGCATTGTAAAGACTGATGATACCTTTTGTGTGCATTTTACTCTCGAGTGTCTTAGCTCCACACAAAATTTCCAAGTTTCATTTAAAAAGACAGTGTTACAGCATACAAATTGCACATCCCATCTCCCTCATCAAACTACTTAAACTAAAGGAGAAGTTCACCTCTCAGGTAGGCCGAAGTGTGAATGGAGTGTATGCAGCTTTATCTGCAAAACATAAAAATCAACATCATTTTTTTTAAGGGAAATATCAGACAATCCATTCAAAAGTTAGGAACAGCCACTGCTGGAGAAGACTATATGACACTTTGTGATGCAATGAGCATACAACAAAATAAATCAAATAAAAACAGAAAAAAAAAACATACACATACTTTCACTTCTCGTGCAAAGCAAACTGGCTCTTTTTTGCCTCTTTCAGAAGGTAAGAGTAATAATATTACCCTTATATTTCAGTAAACTGTAAAACTAAAAGAGGAAATTTTCGTGCAATTTGCGCAACCAGACACTTGCATCAAAATAAAGCATGTTAATATATTTGCTTTCCACATGTTCGAGTCATTGATGTCTTCATTCTGTAGAATTAAAAACACATTAAAGTGAACATAAATCCAAAGAGCAATGTGGATTGAGTAAAAGCATTAACATTAGTAGAACACATCATTGAAAGTTTGAGGAAAATTGGGCAATCAATGCAAAAGTTATGAATTTTTAAAGTTTTGGTGTTGGAACCACTGGATGAGGAGACTACTAGAGGTTATGACATATGAGTGGACTACAAAAGAAAATATATAAGGAATTCCACAGGAAAAAAAAAAAATCGCTTTTCTTGCAAAATGAAAGAGTACTTGACAAACCACTTTCAGAAAGCAGGGGGATGAAGTACTACCCCTAATATGTCAGTATCAAGTTGATGAAATGTGTAATTTTCATGAAAAATGAATTTTTATTGAATTCCCTTTATATTTTCTGTATAGTAGTCCTTTCATTCGTCATAACCTCTAGTCGTCTCCTGACCCAGCAGTTCTAACACCAAAACTTTAAAAATTCATGAATAACTTTTGCATCGATTGCCCGATTTTCCTCAAACTTCCACTGATGTGTTCTACTAATGTTACTGCTTTCGCTCAATCCACATTGCTCTTCGGGTTTGAGTTCCCTTTAAACTCTTCTTACTGGCCAAGCTCGAAAATATCAATGTCTATTGTATTATAGAATGGGTGGCGAGATTCCTGCGATCTGATTGGTCAAGACCCATGTGTTGATTTTTACTGGCCGCATGCTGAGTCTTGTAGCAAGAGTATGCGTACTTGTAACAAAGGTTCACGGACTAAACAAGCGCACTCAGGTTGGCCATGCGTCCAGTAAAAACAAATGCACGGCTGGCCGTGCATCCAGTAAAAACTGATGCATGCTTGTTTACGGCAAAAGGAACTGCATCCAGTTATTTTGTCATCACGTAACACGATAAAAAAATGGGCTTTTGACAAGAAAATTACCCATTCTATAAATCAGATAACGCACATGTCTCTTCGTGCGTCACTCGTAATATAGTGTGCATGCGGTAACTATGGAATTTAGCCTAAACCCACTCGGCTTCGCATTGTGGGTTAAGCATTCCATAGTTACCTTATGCACACAATTCCGACTGACACACTCAGACCTGTGTGTCATTTGTACTGGTACGGCGGTAGTCAGGATGTCAATATTGTCAGAGGGAATATGTACTTTTCATACTATAAGAATAACATTTTGTAAAATTTCTTTGATTATTTCTTTTTATTGTTTTATGCTTCACAAACTGTAGTCATCTCCTCAGTTCCTCCAGCTATGGCCCTGGGGTACTGAAATCTCAAAAATGTAGACCTTTTTATCGGATTGTCTGATTTTCTTCAACACAAACTTTCATTGATGTCTTGTACTGATAATGCTGCATCACTCACTTCACACTTCTAATATCTAGACCAATACAAAAAGGATTTAAAGGCAAAACTTATCATCAAATACTTGTAGTCAAGTGTTTCACATACCAACTTCTTTTGTGCGCCATCAACATCTCTTTTCGTTCCTCTAATTCCTTGATCTGCGCCAACGTTACCATCCTCGTCCTCTCCACAGCTGATGGACGAATCATATATTTTGGGGATCCTGAGGCGCGATGAACTGTTTTGTATCATATCCCTTATTTCATCACGACTTTCTGTAACGAAACAAAAGCCAAGTGTTCAGAAGAGAAGCTGTATTTTTTCCCCCCTAAATATAGATTTCTATACCAAATACTGCTGGTGAGCCAAAATAGCCGACATACATTAGGAAACCTCTCTTTTTGTGTAAAATGACAAACTCTAGAACTACCGTACAGGGTATTGATATTTTACATATCTGAACAGCTAATCCACTGACCAACAGACATGAATTTCAATAAAAAAAAATACATGAGACAATTAAACTAACATGTGTACTGCAGTGTAACTGTTAGTAGGCAATATGTATGCTCTATATCTATACCTATTCCTATGGAAGATTCTGAATGCAGGCTGAGCCTCTGTATTTAGATCCAAGTTTAGTCCTTGAGATGAGCCGGGTCGTGACCAGGTGGCGTGGCGTCGAACTTAAATTTTATGGGTTCATTGTCCCAGAATTTATCCAGATCAACTTCAAAACTGAAGACACTGGGTGCATCTATTATTTTTTTTTTGGTAAACTATTCCATGGTTTCCTGATATGCATATAAAATTAGTTTCTTCTTGCAGTGGTACAGTGTATGTGATTTGAAAAATATATAACTTTTTACTTTGTCCTTTTGTGCATTTTTTTTTATTAAACCCAAATCAGGCACTACTTCCTGATCATATTTGGGAAATAATTTAAAAGCTTCAATCATGTCAGCACTCTCACCCTGCGGTATGGTAGAGTTGAAAGTTGAAAGGTCCTTGCATGAATCTACATGTGAGAGGTAATGTAACTATTTCCAATCTTCATTATAGTGTAATCACACAAGTTGTCTTGGTTACCAACCATGAGAACATGAAGCCACTTGTTTGACCAAAAAATAAGACAATAAGATCTTTTTACAGTATGACTCTATGATGACTATTGGAAGTATATAACAATCAACATGTTTAAAAACATTTTCATGTCATCAGCAAACAAATATTACTAACGAAGTTACCTGCTCGGGAAGGTCATTAATATACATATTACAAAGAACATTAGGACCAAGGACACTTCCCTGGGCTGGGGAATACTGTACGCACAAAGATATCATCACAATATGAAACAGCCCCATTAACACGCTTCCTCCCAACTGAAAGGATTACAGCCAATCAAGCAAAGAAGTAGCAATGCCGAAAGACGTTATTGGACTCGACTTTTGCTATTAACTACCAGACGTTAGATCTAACAAGCTAGTAAATTAGTATAGAGTCTACGAGTACTAGTACGTAAATTTTACTACCCTACAAGCATCTTCAAGGGCTCGTACAGTTCTGGTTGAGACCTACTTTCAGGTTTCTAACATTTTTAGGTGAGATAACGAGAAATCTCATATGAAATATGAAAGAGCATGCAGTTCTATGAGGAATTCAACATTTATTTATAAAAATTGGCATATGAAATGGCTGTGATATCCAAAAAAGAGCAATTCTAATGAAGCGTTACGGGGGGTTCACGCCAATACAGCAGATTGGACTCGGGGAGTTACAGTTGAAAATAGCACTTTATTGCTCTACCAAACATGTTAAGGGCATGTACAAACTGTGCACATGAACAAAACACCACGTTATCCAATTATCATGCAAAAGATACACTAACTTCTCCCTCTTGCATATTATTACAATCTTCCCCGTGATTAACATTTTAATAACATAAGAATGTTAATCTTTGACACAACGAAATACGGTTTCTCTAGTTCTCCATCAAAGAAAACATACAAAATAATCCTGAACTAACATTTGGATAAATGACAAATGACAATTAAGAAGAAAGGAAAGAAAGTTCAAAAGTAGCATTGACAGAAAGAGAGACAGAGAGAAAGAGAGACAGAAAAGGAGGAGTGTAACACCCAAGGGGTGCTTTTTCTTTCAGTGGTTGGCTCCCAGGACAGATTTAGGGAGACGAGCAGGATTGCTGTGTATCCCCTTGTTAGGACGCGTCGACCTGCGACATGATACCTCATCATCTCGGGTCTCTCCATCACGCAAATTTGGTGGGTCCCAAATAAAGATGAAGGGAGGTACACTATTCTCTTCGGCTGGGCACAATGTGGCAGTGTCGTCCTTGGCAGTCTTACTGAAGTCATGGGCTTGGGGAGTACCGTTAGATTCTGATCCCAACGTGACCTGCTGCTCCTCTGTCCTTGGATCTAGGGTAAGCAATCTGCGATTAACCGTCTTTGATGGTCCTCCGAAGAGGGGTCTTATTCTGTAGACATCTCCTGCCTGATTGACAGCTGTCACAAGGTAGGGCTCTCTCTCAAATTTATCCGCCAATTTATGCCGGCCGTCAAAGGCGCACTTCCGAAGTAGGACTCTGGTTCCTATTGATATCGGCGTACTCATGGGGCGGACATCATGATTTGACTTCCGAGCCTCTCTGGCAGCCCTTGTGTTCTTCTCCGCGATGTCTTGAGCCTGTTGGAGAGATTTCACATGCTCGGAAATGAAGTCTTCATCCCAGCTAGTAGTCACGTTACCTAGAAGTTGATCCAGTGGTGTGTATGGCTCCCTGCCATATAACAGACGATAGGATGACATACCTGTCATTCCATGTGGGGTGGCATTGTACAGAAACACCAACTGCTGGATTATCTCGGGCCATTTCCGTCTGCAGGCAGGTTCAAGGGACCGGATCATGCTACAGAGGGTGCGGTTAAACCTTTCAGTCTGGCCGTTGCCCTCTGGGTAGTATGGCGTAGTATGGGATTTCTTGATCCCATATAGCTTGCACAACTCCTTGATTAATGCGCTCTCAAAGTTTCTCCCTTGATCGGAGTGTAGCCGAAGTGGCGCCCCATAGTGCACAAACCAGGAATCGAGTAAGGCACGGGCTACCGTTGGAAGAAGTCTGGTCTTTGCATGGTACAGCTTGTGAGTATTTAGTGAACACATCTGCGATTACTAAAACATCTTCATACCCACCCTTCCCTCTGTCTAACTTCAGGAAATCTATGGCCACCAACTCCATAGGGCGGAATGCCAGTAGGTGTCGTCTGGGAGTGTGTACTGCAGGAGTGGGGGCCTAGGCGGTGACACAGGTGAAACACTTTTTCACATGTTCCTTTACATCTTGATGCAATCTTGGCCAAAAGCACCGACTTCGCAGTACTTAGTATCTCAGTAGTTCTGCTTATCCCTTGGTGGCCCCACTGATCATGGGCTATGTCAAGCATGACGCGGCGCAGAACCCTGGGAACAAGAAGTTGCCTCCTGGTTCCTGATTTAGTATTGGGGAGTGTACGATATAACACCCCATCCTCTTCAACGACATGAGAGAACTCTTTAAACCAGGCTCTTACCTCCTCATCATCTGCATCCAACTTATCCCCTGATTTCCAGCCCGATTTGTACGACTTGTAGAAGACACCCAACGTTTCGTCGTCTTGCTGCATCTGGGCTAGCTGTGTAGAAGAGTAAGAAGGATAGGCACTTGGGACAGGTTTTACCGCCGTCTCTGAAAGTTCTTCCCCGCTGTCGATGACCTCGGCTGGGAGAGCAGAACCAACTGACAGCTCGTTGATGGAAACCGTTTCTTCCTTTTCAGCTGTGTCTGGATATCGGCTCAGTGCATCTGCACATCTGTTCAGTCTCCCAGGTCGGTATCTGATCTCTAGGTCGAAAGATGCAAGCTGGGCAACCCATCTCTGTTCTGTGGCTCCCAACTGGGCAGTCTGTATGTGTGCAAGGGGGTTATTATCAGTGTAAACGATACATTTGGCACCCATGAGATAACCTTTGAACTTCTCCACCACGGCCCACTTAGGAGCTAGAAACTCTATTTTGAAGCTTGAGAAGTCAGGATACCTCTTTTCTACTCCTCGTAGAGAACGGCTGGCGTAGGCCACTGGATGGAGGTGGCCTTTCTCATCAGTCTGTGACAGGCATGCCCCTAACCCCTTGAGAGAGGCATCCACTTCCAACACAAAATCCTCCCCAAACTGTGGATATGCCAAGACGGGTGCTGTGGAGAGTCTTTCTTTCAGCAGCTGGAATGAATCTTCTGCCTCTTGCGTCCACTGGAACTTTGTCTCCCCATCTGCATGCCCAGTAGTTGCGTTCTTCCCCGCTTTCCGACGCAACTTCTTTCCTGTAAGGGAGTGGAGGGGACCAGCAATCTTTGCAAAACTGGGGACAAACCTCCTGTAGTACGATGCTAGCCCGAGGAAAGAGCTTAAGTTGGAAGCATTCTTTGGTGTAGGCCAACTGGTTATTTTCTCTACCTTCTCCGGGTCCACCATCACTCCTTGCTCATTGACGATATGACAAAGATGGGCCACCTCTCTCTGGAACAAGTTGCATTTTTCACCTTTCAGTTTGAGGCCATGTTCCGCTAGCCGCCTGAATACTTCTCCAAGCCGGGCCAGGTGTTCTTCCACTGTTTTAGAGAAAACAAGAATGTCATCAAGATACAAAATCAACTGAGTGAAATTCATGTCCCCGAATATCGATTCCATGGTGCGCTGGAAAATACTTGGGCTGTTGCAGAGTCCCTGGGGCATCCTTTCAAACTCAAATAGTCCCCATGGGATGCGGAAAGCTGTAAGGGGGATAGAATCGGGGTGCATAGACACTTGGAAATAGCCATGAGACAAGTCCAGCGATGAAAAGTAGCGTGCTCCTTCCATAGCTTCCAGTGATTCGTCTATACGAGGAAGGGGGAATGAATCCTTCACAGTGATGGCGTTCATCTGCCGATAATCTATACACAGACGGAGGGCACCGGACTTCTTTCTTACCAGAACCACTGGACTTGCATATGGACTGGTCGACCGTTTGATGATTTTCTTGTCGAGCATGTCTTGTAGAAGCTGTCGTACTTCCGCTGTCTCACTCGGGGGGATTCGCCGGTAGGGCATTCGGATGAGTTTATTGCTGTTGAGCCTAATCTCATGAGGGATGAGGGTGCAGTGTCCCAGATCAAACTCATCTTTGGAGAAGACCGCAGCATGATCCCGTAATAGCTGTTCCACTTTCACAGCTTCCTCATGTTCCAGTCCCTCCAGACTGATACCAGCGGGCAGTGAATTTGGGGGTTCTGTTGTATAAGTCTCGGTCTTAGGAGGTACATGTATCCCTTTTCCTTCCCTGGTTAAGTCCTCGGGACGCGTCATTCCATCCCTCTGCCCTGCTGCAGTGACTAGCATTTCTCGCACATTGACTTGGATGGAGTTCTCACTGACTTGCACCTCTAATTCATCTTGCACTCCCAATCGTAGGGCAGAAGTCACCTTAGAGCGTGCAGGTAAAAGAACATCACTATCACTAGTATTCACTAACAATAGGTTTGCGGAGGCCCCCTCCGCAGCACAGCCTTCCACGACCTTTAAAGGGAAGATAAACCCTAAGAGCAATGTGGATTGAGTGAAAGCAGCAACATTAGTACAACACATCAGTGAAAGTTTGAAGAAAATCGGACAATCGATGCAAAAGTTATGAATTTTTAAAGTTTTGGTGTTGGAACTGCTGGACGAGGAGACTACTAGAGGTTATGACATATGAGTGGACAACAATACCAAGAAAATATAAAGAAAATTCTACAAAAATCCATATTTCATGAAAATTGCAAATTCCATCAGCTTGATATTGACATATGTTAAGGGTAGCAATTGTTCCCCCTGCTTTCTGAAAGAGGTTGGTCCATTGCTCTTTCATAATTCTAGAAAAGTGAATTTTTGTTGAATTTCTTTTATATTTTCTTTGTATTGTTGTCCACTCATACGTCATATCCTCTGGTAGTCTCCTCATCCAGCGGTTCCAACACCAAAACTTTAAAAATTCATAACTTTTGCATCGATTGTCCAATTTTCCTCAAACTTTCACTGATGTGTACTACTAATGTTGCTTTTTTTACTCAATCCACATTGCTTTTGGGGTTTACCTTCCCTTTAAGGGAGTTACCTGTTTTGAACTGTCTCCTTCGATGAACCACAGGCCCTTGTTCTCTGCCTGTCCACTTTCTGGTGAATCAATGAAGCATTTGACTGTCTGTACAAACCTGGCAGGTATCCTCTCCTGTGTTGCTGTAATGACCGATGCCTCCTGTTTTGATTCTCGAAGGTTTAAACAGTCTCTAGCAAATTCGAATTCTCCCTCCAAGAAGTCATGGTGAAGAAGTGCCCTTAGAGCATTGCATCCGAGTAGTACCGGAAAGTCCTGATGACGATGTCCTGCAGATTTTCTTGGTACTACTAGGAATCCAACCATAGCTGCACGACCCCCGACTCTGACCCGAGCTCGAACAGGTACCTCTGTCCCTGTCACCCCAATGATCCTCATTGAAGTGTCCAGCAAGTCCACGTTCTGCGCTTGAGTCTCCAGCTGTGAATGGAACACATCAGAAGGAATGATGGAAGCCTCAGCCCCTGTGTCCAAAACACATCCGAGTTCCACACCAGCTATTTCAGCAACCACTGTCGGACTTGGGGAGACCAATTTCTCCCTTATGCTGACCCCTGCTGGAGAACCGGCTGCCTCTCCATCATTAGTTCCAATGTTTCTAACCACTGCCATTTCATTTGAGTTAGAGTCCAAAGCTATGGGCGTGTCATTATGTCCTTGCATCTCTGCTGTTTTGCCCTCAACAGCAGAGGATACTAGTTTTCCGACTGCTGAGAGCCGGTGGAATTGCTCATCTGAGGGCAATCCCTCTTGAAGTGTCCCTTCTGCTGGCAATTATAGCATTGCACCTCATCCATGGTTTTCTTCTTGGGAGCCTTTTGTTTCTTTAGGACAGCCACATCACTCTTCAGTTTCGTCAACTCCTCAATGATGGTCTGCTGGTGCTGGACAATTTCCCTCAATGTTGGCTCTCGGGGGCTTGGGGTGAGTCGGGCAACCTCTACTTCCACTTCCCTTGCCCGGGGGCGTTGATTCTGGGATGGTGACTCCTGGAAGAGGCGGAGTGCTTCCTGCCTTATTTTCGCGAATCCCTCCCCATCGTCTAGTTGGATGCGACGGAGTTCCCGTCTCACCCAGGCTTCCCGTGCTCCATTGACGAATTGGTCCGTAAGTGATGTGTCTCTCAGTTGACCCAAGGCCTGGGCTTGTGCCTGGGTCTCTGCCGCTTTCTCCATCTTCCCATATGTTCGAAGAAGTGCTCTGCTAAAATCACAGAGGGATTCCCCGTCCCTCTGGACTCTATTGTGGAACTGGCTACTCAGAGATTGAGTGTTTTCCTTAAACCCGAAACATAATTGCAGGGCACTCACCACTTCGCTGTATCGGTGCCTCTTCTCCTCGGGAAGGCACCGAATCTCCTCGCGAGCTGGCCCTGTGAGGTGATCGACCAGAAGCCGGGTCTTTTCACTGTCGCTCAGCCTCTGTCGTGCCGTCACCTCCTCGAACTCCTCGAGCCACTCCGAGAAGGACAAGTCACCCGGCTGAAGTGGTGTTCCGTGGAATTTGGTTAGGCGGCTCTAGGTCACACTTTGGAGTCCAATGGACCGCCGTAGCAATTGTCCGAGGAGATCCACATCACTGGGATGTGCTGTAGAATCTGTGGTGGAAGGGTTCATGATTGCTAAAGGGATGGGATGGGATTTAAGAAGAATAACTCAACGATACAGATATATGACAATATGGGAATACAGCAGAATTAAAACACTTTATCACTTAAATACTTGCTACTACTAAGATATGCCCTGTGATTTAATCCACCTCTCGCCCCTGGGTCTCCTAGCTGTCTGTGGGCCAAGGCTGTTTGGTTGCTCGCTCGGTGCTCTGCCAGTCAGCTGGTGCGTCCTTGATCCCTCAGTCCGGTAGCGATCCTCGTGACGTACTCAGCTCCTCCTCAACGGTTGACTCCTTGGATGTCCAATCCCACTCCTGACACCAATGAAGCGTTACGGGGGGTTCACGCCAACACAGCAGATTGGACTCAGGAGTTACAGTTGAAAATAGCACTTTCTTGCTCTACCAAACATGTTAAGGGCATGTACAAACTGTGCACATGAACAAAACACCACGTTATCCAATTATCATGCAAAAGATACACTAACTTCTCCCTCTTGCATATTATTACACTAACAAAGTGTGGGACCCACACTTTGTAACGATCACTTTGTTTTACTTTGTTATTGCCTTGGTTCTTTAGTTATTCCAAACTCGATTTTCATCAAATATATAAACTTAAAGAATAAATTCCTCTGGTATGCTCTGTACTATGTCCAAGTGTTTTCTTGGCATCTTGCAAAAATTTAACAGCCCAATTCTCATCTCAAATATTGTACTTTCCCTTAACAGTTAAACTTAAACATGAGAGTTCTTGTTACATAAGACAACAGTTACGTGCATGAGTAACCGTTAGGCATTGTACGGACCTACGGTATATAAAAACCTATTGGTCAGTGAACAATTACAGAGTTAATACGTTATATAGTTACTTACCCCCAAGAAGAAGCACTTGCGCTTTATAACGGTGTTCTACATAGATCAACATTTAAACATAAATATTAAGCATTGAAGAGAAACCATTTCATCAAACGGCAAAATATGTAGCTGCAAAAACAAAGGAGTACTAGGTGATCTATAGTTTGAATTTGTTATGTACCTGACAACTTTCTTTTGAAGAACATACAACTTATGTACATGAGTCCTAAATGTGTGTCCCCAAGCAATATTGCAATACATCAAATGAGGCATAACAATTGCATTGTATAAAGTAACTAGGGTATACTGGGGAAGGAAGAAACGAAGTTTGGATATTACACCAACACTGTGAGACACTTTAGTATATACGTTATTAAGTTGTTCTTTCCAAGGTAAAAAGCAGCGTAATTGTACATGATTACACAGTGAAAGCTAGAGAAACATCAAAAAGACTAATATATGTACTGTATATATACAAAATACAAGCAAGAAAGTGGTTCAGTAATGTAGTCAAAATGGAAACCTCAGGGATTGATAGATGACCAGGTGGGTATAATTACATGTTTCCAATCCACTATAAAATTTAAACTTGTCGAAGGGTAGAGAATGCCTTCTTCGTGGAAATCCCCTCCTCAGCGGTCTTTAAGGCGGCCATCATGGTCAACATTATCACACTCCTGTTCTGATGAGTCATCACCAACAGTTTCCTGTGCCCTGAGATCAATATCAAAGACATCTAGATGGAAACCAGTTCTTATGTCATCAGTATTTGTGTAAAATACAATCATGCAATAACAACTGGTTGCGTAGACATGTATGGTGTATTTTGCATCAAGTCAAGATTTCAACATAAGTGGTCCGACGTATAAGGAAGGTGCACAAAGTTTGTGTGCGAGTAAATAGGGCTCACACAAATTAAATCACATATTCTCCATTATCTTCAAGTTACAGGTCCCTGTAAACTCTTTTTGATGGCATCATTAAACACCGCTCAAATGAGGTCAACCATTCTTCAGTGATTACATACATCGCTTCATGTCAATATTGATATTGAACAAATTGGTCACTGGTTGACATCCTCTCTCAAATGCACATACCTTTCTGCGATTTTTTGAGCCCTTTGCACTTTTTTTTATTGGCTCCTGCATGCCAATTGTTAATGTCATACTAATGTCTATTGATAATTAAACCTTGAAGAAAAATTGATAACTACATCACTCTTTTATGAAAGCATTGTTATTGTAATATGCTCGCATCCTAACTCATGTCTTGTATGTAATAAATGTAAATCCACCAAGGTGATTTGATCATTTACCAGGCATTCATCAACACATAATCAACACTCGCAAGTATCGTACATTTCACACTGCATTAATAATCAACTAGTGTGGAAGCTGTCTTGATCTCGAGACAGGAGGATGTAGCGCCTTGCCGCTTCTTTTGGCGTCTGTGTTGGATCCTTGCTACGTGTCAACATTTTCTCTGCTGAAGAACAGAAACTGAAAAGTATTAACAGATTTCAGTGACAATATGCAGTCCGTGTTGATTGTCAGGTATTGTTTTAAGTGTCCATCTAAAGTGGCTTGGTGTTAAGCCTGCCTGTTGCACACAAAAAAAGTTTTCTTGTCCGGCTGTAGTGTAGAATTGAGTGTGTACATGTACTGATGTTAGATAAGAGTAGGGGTCCAAGTAAAGGTACTAGTAGGAGCACTGTTGGCAACGGCAAGGGAACTAATGCATTACTGGCCTCCAGTAATCCCCTATTTCCTTTGGGATCTTGAGGCAATGGAGAAGGCCTGGGAGCATCTGTTGTTTTTACTGGAGGAATTGATGGCTGGCACGATGCTCTCGGCTGAGTAAAACCAATTTCTTCAGTAATCTTAGATGTGGGAGCCTCAGTGGCAGTCCTGTTCTGCAGTTTATGCTCCATGATAGCTGATAGGGCGTTTTCTTTACAGTATGTACCCTCTAAAAGAGTCTTCTGCTTCTGTGTCAAGATATAATTGAGAACATTAAATTTTGTTTTCAGTATAACAAGTATACATTAACAGGCTAACATACATGTTATATTGTTAAAAAGTTAATGGTAATCAGAATTTTGAACTTTTCACTTGTGTAATAACTGGGAAACAAGATAAGCTTTCAAAGAGAGGACTAGGAATGATCACCAGTGCTACACAACATGCTTCCTTAGCTTACCAGGGAGGACTTGCTTGTTTCCCCATCCCCTTCCAAATCATCTCGCTTGAACTAAATTTAGGCAATTGATGCATCTACATAGATCTGTGCAGGTTCCCTTAAATGATGTCAACACAAGCACATTAAATCTTCAAGCTTCTTTACATGTGGGTTCCTCATAGCTAGTCTTCTTGCAGCTGTGATAAGGAAGCTCAAGCAGAGTAGTTGGTACAGGTGGAAGATCTCCACACACTTCCTCCTCAGTGGTGTCTGTTACTTTCCATCCATGGTTGAGTGGGCTGAGGATGGTGGGAAACTGTCCAAGATATATGGTACATGTCCTCCTGCTTGGTAGTTGGCTCTCATCAGATGCTTCACCATTGCTTTGTTTGTGGAAGACGTGTTAACCTCTGCTTTAGTGCCCATCAAGAACTTGTTATACCATGTTGTATTGACACTTTAACAATCTCGATCATACAGTCTACAAACAGATTTCTCCACTGTGTGTAGTCTGATGATCTCCTACAGAGAATGTTGCATCAAATTGTGGAAAGGCTAGTTGGAAATCCACAGATCCAGTCATGAGCTTCAAGGCTTTTATCTTGGACCAGCCAAAGAGACAGCTTGTTGAGATATCTTTTGGCATTTGATGCTCTTCATACACTGTAGGTTACCTAGCTTGTGTTGTCGACATGGGCACAGACTCTTTCCTTTGCCTCCGGGTTCCTCACAGCTAGTCTTCTTGCAACAGTGATACGGGAGCTCATGCAGAGTACTTGGCACAGGTGGAAGATTGTGGTGGATGATATTAGGAACCTAGTTTTGACTTTGTTCACCTCGAGGCTCAGCCTCAATGCATCATCATTCAACATGCTTATGAGTCATGTCTGAAATTTGTTTTTTTGATAGATCTTGAATGTAAATTCATTTCAAATTCCATCATCTTGATGGCACACTCATTTTTGCAAACTTAATTTTCTAAAGTAGGGCCAATGTTACAGCGTGCGCAACTTACGTGACTTGACTAACAGTAGGACCATGTCAGGTAGACCGTATGTTTGCTCTTTTATTTCCCCTTACCTTCATCTGTAGCTTTATAGCTAGGTGAATATCTTTAAAAGAAATCTTGGAATAATTGAAACGTCAAATCGGGAATTTGTACTGACCAATTATAAGATTGAGTTTGGTTGACCCACCTGTGTTGAGGTTGGCAGTACTGCTACATGTACCCTGTGGCTTTTCAATTCTGCATTCATTTTCCACACATCCTTGAATTCAAGCCAGTCTGCTTGTGCTGCGATGCCACTTTCTGGCTGATTTTTAATCTGTTTCCACAATGCAGCATACTCTTTGAACTTATTGAAACTTTTCTGTGAAAATGGGAACACTCTTCTGTGAGGTTTAATCACATGCATGTAACAAAATGCTGATGAATACCCCTCAGAGTCATCCTCATCAGAAGACAATGGAGACGACACATGCGCAGGCATCTTGTGCTGTGAACAGTGAATGCAACAGGGCATAATGATTGACATATAGGAATCATCTTCCAAAATACAAATTAACTGACAACCTCGAAAGTTACTTATTTTTCCTACATTTTCTCAATTTTCTGTAAAATCTACAACTTTATGCTTGTTGAGTTTAAGGGATAACTTTTAGTATGTATCTCAGATGATATGAGTGACTTTGAGGTAGTTACCTGACAGTACTTACAAAAGAGTGCTGGGTGTTTGGGGCTTTGCATGTCAAACTTTATATGCTGACTGGGCACATGTACTATTTCCTGACAACGGCATGCGATTCACTCTCGAAGATGTTTGGATGCTGTTATGGCCCGATTTGTAATTGATTAAAAAAGCATTAAATAAGGAACTACGATTGCATATGCTCTGAAATTTGGTGACTTTTTTGGCTAATATTTCCAATTTCCATCATTACCAAAGTGAAGTCATATTATCACAGTCTTATTTCTCTCATTTCCAAGGTATATTATGTGTTCTTTGTAGATTAAAAAATTGGCAATTCCTGCAGGCATACCAAAGCTTTATTTTATCATTAATCTTCGATGGTATTCAAAAAGATGAATGCTATTTCCCTGATATATCACCATTTCATGGCCTATATGCTCTAAGGCAAGTAGTTTGTTAAAGAAACAACAATAAACAAACAGCCTGGTATTTCTTGTTACTATGACAAAGGCCAGCATCTTGACATTTTGCAAGTAATGAAGTTGTAACATTTGAGCAACTTGCAGTATTGATTATAACGAGGTGCATTATTGATACACAAAGAACAAGCAATTTTATTGTGCCACCTTAAATCACAAATTAAAAAAAAAAAGACAAAAAACAGATACATTGTACTGTAGGCTTTTTGATGTAGGGTCACAGGAGATCAAAGGTTCAGTGCATACTAATTGTGCAGGGATCAATTTTTACTCCAAACATGATTTGTCACAATATTTTGTCATGTAATGTTTTATTGATTTGATTTTTTTTTACTAATTGTTTTCATTACGTATGTGTTTTTATTAAGTTCAGTTTAATAATGCCTTCCTACCAGTGATTAATTTACAATGGAAGCTGATTTTAAGAAATTATTTTGTTATGGAGTCTGTTCATGCAGCTTTTACACTTTGAAACACTGCACTGTGTATGTGATTGATTGCAGATTGTGTGTGTAAGGACTGTAGTGCTATGGTGGGTTAGTGATGAAAACAAGGAGGTTCAAAAGCTGGAGTTCCATCTGGCTATAGTTATTTATACAGCTGTTCATTTTCACGGGATGCACAAAAGAATTCTACATGTGCATTTGTGCCTTTGATAATGGTGGTTTGATGTTGCCTTCTTTCTAAGCAATCTGAAGATTCATTGAAGCTCTGGCATAGGTTGATGTCAGGCAATATTTTGCCTGTTTATTCATTAGTAAAATTAGATTAGATTTCACCTTATGATAAAATATACTTTGTAAAACAAAAGTCAATTCCATCCAGAAATATGTACAAAAGTGTAAATCAGAGTGTGAAAGTGTTGGAAGCTGAACCCTCCTGGAAAGCAGATTCTCATCACTTTTGTTTTTTATCAATTCTGACAAAATAAAACTGATAGGATGTAATCGTCAAGTTTAGTTCTTTATAATTTCATATGCCAAATTAGGGTCCAGACATGTCGGGTCTAGTAATTTTTTGATTATCATTTCATTAATTGGGTGGTAGAAGGCTTAACAGTGCGCCATGTATTCTTTCTAGGGTATGTGTTTGGACTTGAAAACGGGCCTATCCAGTCCCCAAGTTTGTTTTTTTCTTTTTTTATTTCATCATTACCCAGTTTGTTTGGGTTTTGTTTTGTTTTTCATTCATTTTTACTGAATTTCTGTTTGCGTGTCCTGTGTCTTTACCATTGTGTAATGCTCATCTTTTGTAAGCAGGGATGGTGAAAAGCAATTACCTTCACAAAGACATACTTGTGCATTAATCTTCCTTAGAGAGTGGCAGGTCATAATGTAATGAGACAATGACTCGCGGCTTTGAGTAGATAAGAAGAAATTGTCTTGACAAACACGAGAGATAGCGGAGTAGGTTTGGATAATTCAGAGGTAATGCATATACTCAATTCCTACCTACTCACAAAAAACCCCACAAAATCTGTGAGTCATCTGTTTTATGAAATGGGTCAAAAATTCCTAAAATTATTGTTGAATTGTGTGCTGACTCTAGTGTACCAGAAGATTGAAAAAAAAAAAAAAAATCATGCATCTGGTACGTACTGCTTGCATGAAAAAATTTTGCATCCAGTAAATGTGGAAAATGGCATGACTGAAAGTTAAATGCATATGTGGTCAGTGAGAATTGATTATATGGCAATTGACCAATCAGATTGCAAGAATATACTAACTTATGTCTTAGAATTAATTGTCTTCTTATCTGTGAGACAGATCCAGTTTTGGCACATGTGTACTGTACTTCAAATATCTTTGAGTGGCGGCATCAAACATGGGTTCAAAGGTAATAAGAGTTGTGACTACATCTCTTGAAGTTGAACCTCCTAAATAAAGCAAATCTCATTATAATGATGATAAGAGATTGCCTTCTAGAAAAGAAAGACATGTAAGAATGCCTGTGTATGATGTGTTCATTTATTTTGAGTTTATGTATTAACCAAATGAAACACATGTACAAGTGAAATGTGAAACTGAGTTATATGTTTGTGAAGTATGGCAATTTGCATTTTTGTACATGTTATGCAACATTGTTAGCTTATTAAGCTTACTGTGAATTTTCAAGGGACATACAATATTTTAACTTTAATTTTTTGGCATCTTTGTGTAAAAAGGGAAGATTCAGTGAGTTCAGCATTGACTACAGTGGGGTTATTACCAAAACACTCATCCTACCAGCAGTCTTTATATCACCTGAAACTTCTCTCTTCTAGACAGACTAAAGATCCTACGCGTAGTACATCTTGAGCACTCACTGTCTACATAAAGGAATGTAGCATAACAGTCACACAAGGGTGCATGGCACAAGGTATACCTGTATAGTGTGAGATAAAAAGGGCAAGCTCAGTAGCTGTGTTCACCTCCACCTGCCATGAATACATATCTATGTATTTGTATAATGGAGATTATGATTAGAACACACACACTTAAGAACAGTTCACTGTTCTGCTGTGCTATGTGATTTTATACTGGTTTATGCAGACAGGGGAGCTGTGCTGCTGAAGGTGTACCTGTTCAATTATTGTTCATGTGATTACAGTTTATATGTCCTCAAATGATCATGATCTTTGAACCTTGAATTATGCATACATAATAACCTAAATTGAAAGAGAGCACCTCTCAAAGGGGACAGATTAAAACATGCTTATTGTTTGTGTTCCAAGATGTCCGCAACATGCATCCATGGTTTCCAGAGCAACCTCTGGAGAGCCAGCAGAAAGGATTTATGACAGAATAGCTATTTACATTTTGAAATATGAAGGACAATGTAAACCCCAAGTGGAAGAAAGAAATTATGGAAGCAAAAGCAGTAAACTGTAATTAAAGTGTCACCAAACTTGGCGAGTATTTTGAAAAGTATTGTGGTGTGAACGTTAGCAATTCAGCTGATATCAAGTCCTGCTCTGAACATCAGAGAGCTCTCTTTGTCATGTTATAACAACTCATTCATTTTTTTTTTCTTTTAGCAGTTGTTGAAAGAACTGTTCTAGTGTTGTATTTGGACATTTCAGGAGGTAAGAAATGCAAGTTGTTCATGGCTTTACCCATGGACACTTGACTTTGTGCTTTTTGGTTGACCAAATCCACTTTTCATCTCATATTAAAAAGTGTAATTAAAGTCTAACTTTGATGGAAAGATACACTGACATTGTATGTGTATAAAAGAATTACAGGTAATGTTACAGCAATAGCATAACTTTCAATATTGTATAACCTATACTTATATGCCGCAGTTTTTTGTTTATTTGTTGTTGTTGTTTTTATATTTTGGAAGCTTGAAAGTGTAATAAAGTGCTGACCAGAAGGAGATACCTCTCACAAGCCTGTGTCAGAAATGATGATGACTGACTATGGTATATACCTTCATTGCATAATGTTGTGTATGGATTGCCTTAAAGCTTTAGACATCTTTATAGCTTGGTTCACCTTTATGCCACTACAGATTAACTTCCTTGATGTCACACGTGACACAGTACAAATTTCGTCTGCTGACACTAGTCCCAAGCGTCTAGATACTGCATGTCCCTAATAATGTAATACATTTAAGTGAAATGATCTTTTGTGTATTGCCATTAATGAAAGTAGTTCAATACCTGTGCCTAGTTTGTACATATGCAATACAGTGTTTGTGTACTTAGATTGTACCATCGTTATGAGTTTATTTCATCACTGTAATGACAAGTCCCGTCTGAAACCACACTTGCCAGCCTCATTTTGTGATTCACAGGTCCAGTTCTCCCTGCCCTTTGCACCAGTTACATTCCAGATGCTGACAATGCAAATATCATGCATCAAATTCCTTGCTTGTGTGTTATATTTTATTTATAGAAAAGGTGCTATATAAATATTGGATATTATTATTACTATCATTATACCCATGGGAACATTTTGTTTTAGAATAAAGTCGCATCACCAGTGGTGGTGGTCAATGGAATTGAAACATGGTAGTGTTTACATCCTTTTTGTCTGTCGAGTCAGTGCGCCCCCACTATACCGAATTTTTATGGGATATTATATGCATTAGCATGTGGTTGTTCAGTCGTGGGGTTTGTCTTGGATGAACAACACTTTATTTTCAAAGTCATTATGTGATTCAAATCATAAGCTATCTGACATGCTGTATGTTTGCTTGAATGATGGAAGGAACATTGGCAGAAGGAGTGTTGCTGAACATGGTCCTAAATCTGGGAAAAAAATAATAATGAGGGAAAAAAAAGCGGAACAAAAAGCTATTTAGTATGGGTGCCAATTTCGGATTTGGGCCTAACCCTGTTTTACCGTCCACTCAATTTTCTTTTGATGGTTTTACCCTTTTTGAAGGTTCTGAATATGACTCTTGGTGGTGGCCATTATCTCAAAATCCTCAAGGATGCAATAGTTGCATCATCCAGATTCGGATTCAGCACCTTGGCTTCCAAGTAGGATGAACCATAAAAACAACAGCAACAGCAGCAGCGGCAGCAACAACAACAACATCAACAAACAAACAAACACTGGCATTGACTGGTAAGACGGTTAAACAAGGATCAGCTTTTGGCACAAAGACTATAATTCCGTCTTCAATCTCCTCAAATTACTTGGTATAGCAGTGATACGTTGTTTTGAGGTATTTATGTGCCACCAGGACGCGTCATTTTGAGGATAGCAGCTAGGTACTGAATTGCCGTGGTAATTATGACCAAGGAAAATATTAACTTCAAAAACCTTACACGAGCCATGCAGGAAAACCCTCTTCATGATAAAGCAACCCAAAATTTCCCCTATCTAACAACCTGTACCAATGCGACTGAAATTTGGCACACATAGTCCATTCGTATCATGAATGTTTGTATAAATCTTAATAATTTTTGGAGTACCGACCGTGAGTGCGGCAGTCACCCGAATGCCCTATGGTTACTCCCATGACGGAGTGGGAGGGAAGGGGGAGGGGGGAGGGGTAGTCGTCACTCACAGGCTGCAGTACCAAACGAGTGGTGAAGGAACTGTCCTCTGTGTCTTCAGGTTGTTACAGGTTCATGAAGACAAACCGATTAAAGTAATGAAATTTCAAATCGGTTTCTCTCTTATCAGATATAGGTCCTGCATGATGACCTCACCCTACCTAGACATCTACACCACTATCAACATTGGAATGATTATCATCGCATGGTAGTGCTTACCGCCAAAACTTGGGTATGCAGAGCCCAGTGACATCACATCGATGATAGCGATATCATGTCTTGTGTAATCTTTTAAAAGAGCTGACACTCGATGTTTCTTTCAAGATAGATGATAAGTGATATGTAAACACATTCGGCATTAAGTCAATATCTTGTCAGCCTGTTGCCTACACCTACAGCACTACGGTGGCATAGCTCTCATGACCTCCTTACTAATGTAGGCCTACTCCTTTTCTCTCTCCCTCTCGATCTCTCTCTCTCTCTCTCTCTCTCTCTCTCTCTTTCTCTCTCGCCTAATTTTTACACAGACAGCAGCTGTGGCTCTCCTTTTAGCAAGCATAATCTGCCATTTATTTGCTCCTTGTGATATTTTAAAACTTGAACACACACGATATGCATTGCATTACACATTGATATGTGTACATGGTGATGATGATAATGCGGAATAGTCGGAACTTGCAGAAAACTTGAAATATTACTTTCGTCTGTTCGTGCGTTTTAAGTGTGCTTCAACGTTTTCGCTTCTAAATTACCAGATTTGCTCTATCCACCGTACCGATGCTGCTTAATGTTACTACATGTATCGCGGAAGCGCTGCAGGATAGAAACTTTGGCGGCCATGCTCGCACAATACACTTACTGTTTCATCTCTGCTATATGAATATAGCGCGGTCGCAAAACGCGGGAAAAACCGTGAAAGAAATATTTCAGCTTCCTAGGCCTACATTCGTTTGTTTTCCCTCAGACATTTATCCGTGCATCACAATCACATGTGCATCAATTAATTTTGTTGATTGACCAATGTGGCAGATATCAGATGCGTGTGGGACTGCTTGGCGCGGTAGGGATACCCTGCGTAATATCAGAATTTCGATTATCGATTTGAAATCTTTAAATTTCCCTAAACTGCTTGTCGTGGACCTCTTTAGTTCAATTGATTGTAAAAGTGTTTTTTTTTTTTACTATTTGAATGACTTTGATCATGTAAGTCAGTTCTGAAAAAAAAAAATCCATTATTGATTACCCCCTCCCCCCCCCCCCCGTTCGTTAGTTTATTGAGCGTAGGCCAAGTTATAAAAGTATATACAGACTATAATTTAATATTTTAACATGTTTCTTTGGTATATTTCTCATTTTCCTTTCCTTTTCCTTCTTATCTTCCCCATGCGCTAAGAAACATTTACCACTTAATATGATCGCTTTATGTATTACATCCATTGCCTTGTCCTTTTGTGGAGTTGTATAGGTATTTCTCTTGATAAAGATAGTTGTGATATATATTTGATATACATTTAGAGTGGTATGTCTGTCATAGATAGCTAACACAAAGTCCTTGCCTAGCGGTACCTTATACAATGTCGTGTAGCAGTGCTTTTTAACCATGACATTGTGATGGTGATGGGCCTCCATGTCTTCCCAAAATAAAGATTTAAAAATGTAATCGGGGCCTCGGGTTGAAAAGGGGTTTAGAAGCGCGGATACAGCGCATGATCTGGTGGCGTGTTGTAATGATTAATAATTCATTGTCTACTGTCCTGAGTTCAGCAGTGTCAATGACTGGAAAAGTGCATGAGATCGAAGGGGTGTGAGTGAACAACTACAGAACACATCCACTTAATGTACACAGATCTATATTCATACGATTTATTCTCTAATCAATTTACACACCTGTTGCTAAATAGACCATTCCATTTTTCCCCTCAACAGCTAACCATCCAATGAGCGACAAACACTGAACCGTATATGTATCGAGCTATATGAAAACAAAAAATAAAGTGTCATTATCCCTCTTTCCAAAACGAGTATTTATAATTGTACAGTTGAAAATAAAAGTACATGCATCGCACACGTGTATACAGTCAATTTACACACCAGTGTTGCTGAATAGACTATTCCTTTTTTTTTCCTCAACAGCAAACCATCCAATGAGCGACAAACACTGAACCATAATGTATCGAACTATATGAAAAAAAAAATATTGTCATTATCCCTCTTTCCAAAACGAGTAACAGTTGAAAATAAAAGTACATGAATCGCACACGTGTAGTGTGACATTGAGACGTGATATTCTTAGTATATTATATATGTTTATACATACTTATACATATATTTTATATATAAGCGTATCGTATATATGGTACGTATGGCTATAAAAAGGCTATAAAAAGCCTACTCTCATGCACAGAGGCAAGGAAATAAATATAAATAAATATATTAAAGGGATGTGATTAAGTTCGGTTATTCCAACGATTTATTTATTGCCGCTTGTAAAGTGAAGCAGGTCTGTAAATATGACCTCATTGTATCTGACCAAATGATCACTTTTCTTTCTTCCCACTGAATATGTCCTCACTATACAAACGCTTAAAAAGCAGAACTCGTTTTAAGCGGGCTGTTCTACCGTAGGAACACACACATTGAAAGAGAGATCACTTCGTTTTACCTCGTTCTAAGCGTGTGCGTTCTAATGGGAAACCCCTGTATTTAGACACGTTGTAGGAGGGGGGGGGGGAGAGATTTTTTACAGCAGTTGCTCAAAATTGGTGGGGCAAATCATGATCAACATTTATATTGGACAGGAACTATCGCATGCCTTCAGTATGCATGAAGGTACAGAATCAGTGTTGCAATGCAGGTTCAGAATGTGACATAAACACTGATGATTGAAAAAAAAAATCTAAATCACAAACTTACGACACCTCGGATGAATAATTGTCTGCAGATCCCGATAGGTAATAGAGTAGAAGTTAATTCACCGCAGTTTTCAATTACTAGCATTCCAGTACAGGGCCCCAGAGTGAGATCCAGAAAGAAATTTGATCTTTTTTCGATATTTTCTTCCAATGCCTTCGTATACTATGCCCCATAGGGCAGGGCTACTGAGGGCCAAAGCACTAAAAGTCAAGCATCATCTCGTATATCTTTCTGTCCGGAAGAATTATTTTTTTAATAAGACACCTTTAGTAATCATTTTGTAGAGTTCCCCTCCCCCTCCTCTCCTTAGTAACTACGAAACATTAATGAAACACCCTCGGGGTATACACAGCAGGAAGGTTGCATCGTGTTTGAATTTGTCTCGGGCACTGAATATCAAATCTTCTATACGCCTCTCGTTATCTTATTCTATAATTTTAGGAGATATGTGTTTGCCCTTTATGTAAAGGTGAGTTCCAGTTTGTTCAAAGTTTATTCGAAATTTCTCATTTCTGTTGATATGAACCCATTTGCTCTTGCCAATCTCTTGAGATGTTGATTAAACCTGGACCGGTTCCATGGGCAACGTGCTGATTTATACATATTCGATGAGATTTTGCAAATTTTCACCGCTTGTTTATTTTATTTACCGTCATTATCATTGTAGCAATAAAATCACCCGCCCCCCCCCCAACAAAAGGGGGGGGGGTGTGGGTGACATACCTGAAACGTGCTAGGTTAAACATGTCGTGGTCTCTCTCTCTCTCCCTCTCTTTCTCTTTGGTTTGAGGTTGGAAATTTCAATGCATATTTGGGGGGGGGGGGCTAGGTTCGCGAGTATGCATGGTGATATAAATGCGACTATTGCCACGTCAATTGGAAAATATATCCATATGATTATAGGAATTCGTAGTTGTGATGACGTCATATTCAGGACTGACATGCTATTCTTAATTTAGTCAGTTTTCGTTACGCTGTTGATGCCGGAGATGAAAACATGATAATTGCAGATTGTTTCCTCAGACAAAATTATTTTTGTGCTGTTTTGTGCTGTTTTGGGGGAAAGGGAGCAGTAAAGAATGAAGCAAATTTTGTTTTTTTTTCTCTCTATAATTTACTTTTTTCCAATTGCTTGAACTTATGCATTTCTCATATTTGTCATTACACCACGGATTACACTATTGCACTGTTGTTATGCGTTTTCATATAATATGCAAGGCAAACTGTTCAAGACCTAGCTACGACTGAAAGAGCGCTCCTTCCCATGAGTGGAGAATGAATAAATAAAAATGGATAAAATCGATTAAAAAAAAACAACTCATATTCAATTAACCTAAATCTTATCCACAGCTGTATAAATGAAAACGAATGTCACAAGTGAATGATCAGTGAAAGTTTGTAATGAATTTGATCCAATCAGGGAATTTTCGACCATTGAATGTTGAGAGTCGTACGGCCACATATGGTGTTCCTGATGCGTTTAAAGTAAAACAAGTGGGTAATTCATGCTTCTTGCTTCTTGGTTGAAAAGAGGAAATTGTTGACATTAAGTCGATCAAATTTAAGAGTCGCATATTATACTGAAGCAGTCAAGGTCAGAACTGTATTTCTGTATGATATTAAAGATAGGATGATTTTTAATTCAGTAGTCTCGCAAAGTCAATACCTTTCTGAATCTGGTTAGCTATTTTAAAGTTTTACTCATCTGAGCTTTCTTTTTCATGTGATACTATATTTCCTATGGACTTTTTTTTTCTCCTGGAATTCGCTTCCTGTCAATATTTCCAACCCTAAATCAACAAAATGTTAATGTTGCTGGTCATTCGTATGGACATCTCTTGAGTAGTTTGGTCTTGTGCAATTTTGTAACTGAAATTGTTACCATGCCATATGCATTATCGGTATTCAGCTTTAACGTGGTAACGCGTGGACGATAGCAGCATTGACTAACTGTAAATCATGCACTGAATTATGGGAGGACCACTTGGCAAACATAAATATAATGCCTCTATCACCATTAAGTGCACGGCAAAGACATAAAACATAACACATCAGTGCAAATCAGGAAAATGTGAGCAAATACTCTTTAACTGCTTTGCATTTCACAACTGAGTAAAGG
Organism: Diadema setosum; assembly: GCF_964275005.1. Lineage (NCBI taxonomy): Eukaryota > Metazoa > Echinodermata > Echinoidea > Diadematoida > Diadematidae > Diadema > Diadema setosum. Next base: position 17,963,232 of record NC_092691.1, read on the forward strand.
TCAGTTTAGAATATGATATGATGTAACAACGTTTTGCCCTCAACATCACTAAAATGTTGGTCTTGTGGAATATCATTCTGACGCTTACAATGAGGTATTCTTGAAAGTTTATGCAGAAATACTATAGTTTTGATGCACAGTGAGCGATCCCTATATCTCAAGTATAGAGTCATCGTAATTAATTTTGTGTGGAGAAATTCGAAAATTTGCATCTTTTCACTAGAAATGTTTTTGATATCGCTTCACTGTCATTTGATCATGGCAGTTCGGCATAAGTTTATAAGTAACAGATCGATTAGTCAATTTCATGCTGTTTTGACACAGATATTGATCATGAAATTTGAATGTTTTGATATCCTATTTCTCACTATGTGTAATTATTATCCGTTATTCCTGGCCTTATTTCATTTTTGGACTTCGAATTTAACAAACCTTTGGAACGACAAAACTTCTGAATGACGCCATAAATGTTGGGATTAACGAAACCTGTTTTATTTCGGACGAATATAATTATAAGTGTACGGAATTTGTATGTTTCCGAATAACGAACCTCCGGAATATCGAACATTTACACGTAAATGTGAAGAGGTCCGCCGTATACATGCTATGTGAGGGAAGACCGAACTAGGCCTTCTCTTGTGCTAGCATTTCCCGCTCAACATTAATGTCTTGGAAATGATATACGAGGACACACGCACGATGAATATTATGGATGTCTTGATTACTCTGAACAGTTAACCCCTTACTCCCTCTTAACATTCTGGACGCAATTCTTTCCACCTTTTTTTTTTTTGGGGGGGGGGGGAAATTGAGACATCACTAAATGTAGCTCAATGGATGACTTTTTATAAGATAAACTTCTAAACACCAAAGACATATTTCTTTCAAGCTAACTCCAATTATTTTGTCTTTCTTTGTTTCCTTGTTTGTTTGTCGTTTGTTGTTATTGTTTGCAGATGTGTACGTGTGTTTCTCAATTCATGCGAAATTGTATACGTATGTCGCTATTCATGACGTGATTGTCAGATAAGTTGTTTAGACAAACTTCTTCTCGAAAGTTAATGTCTGAACAGTTGAGAGGAAAAGGTTGAATTGTATGTGCCATCCGGATTTCCGTGATTACCAAAACGAGTACAAATCGTGGTGGTATCATTATCTCTTTTCCATTTTGATATGTGCCGTTTGTGTGTTTGGCTTTAGAAAATAACTGACGTTTTACAACCAACATAAAACACTCAGAAAACATTTTCTGATCTAAGATATGCGATTGAAATTATTGTACTCAGACATTAGTGTCATATTTAATGGCAATCGTTGGAATAACAAATATAAAATTTTATGTTTTATACGATCATCTCAACAGATAAAGTGCCAAGGAAATAAAGATAAACTCTGAAACCCATAGACAAATGTTATACATATTTATTCATTATAAAATAAGATTCGTTAAATTACAGAGTAAAAGACCAGTGAGTTAAAAAAAAAACCCAGAAAATACAAATGTTCTTTTCTGCTTCACCCCAAATACACATGAGGAGTCAATGAGTATACATATTATACAATCATGACAATGCATGGAGCTATTTAGGTGATTCAGTAAGTTTTTTCATAGCTATACTTAAAAAAATGTTCAGATGAAATTGTGTTGATATCAAGTTAATAATAAAAGTATAGCCTGCACAATACCAATGATAAAAATTAGACAAATACAGAAAATTAAAAGTCGAATATCAGGGGGAAAACTATGTCAAAGGTATAATTAACCAAAATAAGTTTTGTTGCCACACCAGTTCACTAAACAAATCAATAATGACACCACGTGTATTGCCAGGGGATACACTGGAAGAGAAGTAGAAAACATGGTGGATCGCACTGCATAGCGGGACTTTGTATATGGGAACAGGTTGACTGCTTCTCAGCCAATCACGCTTCGTTTCGTGCAAACACATTGACAAATAAGGACTGGGTGTTAAAAGTAGATTGCTGCGTGTCATAAGTATAATATAGAGATCACTATTTCCCTGGTGAACCCACTGTATGTCATAACATGTTTAAGCCATGCATGCAGAAGTGACGAACAACCATAAGGGAAAGCGTTTGTTGTAGTTTTTTAAAGTCAGGAAAAGGAAATCTATCATTCATGTTGATGAATCAATTTTCACATGATGACTGCGCAGAAGATCATCATACAGGTGTGAGCAAAAGAAAAAAAAAATATCAATTTATATACGTAAACGGTGAGCAAGCTTTATCACGATCCGTCATGTTATATGAAGATTGGAGGGTTATAAAACAGAACATAAAGCGATCACCATTAATGAACTGTTATGCTGTGTATGAGTTTGTTAGCACTTTGGTAGAAATTGTAAAAACATTGATCAGAACGATAAAAAAGAAAGATCACGCAGAGGATCACGTTATCAATATCATTTTTATGATATTTACATTCTCAGATATGTGCGGTGTGTCTCATTTGCGTAAATATCACAATATGACTTTCAAACGTAATAACACTTCTGCAAACTGGCACGAATTGCCATGCTAATATTTTATTTTGTAATAAATGCATTAACATTAAAGATTGCAGTACAGAGTAAAAATGTTAAATAACACACACACACACACACACATATATATATATCTATATATATACATATACATGCATGGCAAAACCGGTGTGATTCAAGTATTTTCCATAAAACAGCAAAACAGTTAATTGATATAATATCTTGACAACACCAACGAATTTGATATACGATAGTAGACTGCTATTATCGTATTATTGTAATCACGGAAGAGGTTTTTCCATTTCAGCGTTGAACAAAAGTATTCATAAACAAAAAGACATTTAGTTCCACGATATTCTATCTTTAAAAAGGAAACATTCCGACAAAACTCCGCCACATCGTCTTTGTTTTAAAGTGGCAGTGCAGTGCAAGGCCAACAAATACAGCTTAGTCAGCTATGCGACATCACACCTTGAATATTCTAGTGAGATATACAATCTTCATCTATTTATGAAGACATAATACAGCGCGCCAATATCGCAAATGTTATCACCCCCCAAGAATTAGGACCGTAAACATTCCTATTGACAATACGTATAGAACTCCTCACATCTTTACAACCGTGGATAAGAGGCTGTTTGTATGTATCATAAAATGTAATGTAAACTTTGGCTTCGGGTGTATACACGCAGCGCCCACCGAGATAACATAGTATGCGGTTTCTCTACAACACATACTGATAGCGTCACATGCAGGGAAAGGTGTGTTTATCCAGCACAGCAACAACACACACGCACAAACTGGCACGGATCATAAATTAGTGCCCCTGTGATTTCTCTGCGCAAAGGGAAGGAATAGATTAGTTTATTGCTCCTTTTATGACTTAAAATTTCGCATGTCTGCATTCCCATGCATTCTTCAGAGGAAAATCCGCGAGGCGACAGACCCCCTAACGACTCGGACGTTAGGTAATGTTGTCATGTTTCATGATATGGCCAAATGTTTCCATCGTTGTAGTAAATGTGCGTTCAGAGTAATTAAGTGAATTTATCCGTAATTACAAGCAATCTTCACCTTTTATCGAAAAGTTCATTGATTGAAATGTCTTTTCACTTCCCCATCACAGATCTGCTCTCGTGTCGCCACCAAGGCACCAAGTCACCAAGCCAAAACCAAAGATGAAGTACTACGAGTACATTCAACAGATCTTGCGCATCGACAACGACCTCGCTCGTGCTCTCTTAGCCGAGTTCCTGGGCACATTCATATTTGTGGTAGGCGATATAAATTGTTCTTTTCTTTGCAGTGGCCATTTTGCATAATGTGTCGGATGGATGACATTGTTTTATAATAACGTTCTGTTGAAAGTATTGATTGACCACGTCTATACACATCCACACACACACTCGTATATGTATATGTATAAAATAATATATTAAAGCAAGTTATTTGAAGAAAAACAAATTCTTTGGAAATGGATGAAGATGTACCAGTAACACTATGCGCATGATCAGACCTCCCTGTTAGAAGTCATTCTACTATGTGCATCATTTCAATGATAATGATTGTTTTTACACAAATCCTCACTCTTTGCAGGGTTAAGACGGAAATATCTGTTTAATAGATTTATGTAGTAAAATTAAAGATTTATTCAAGAAACATATATTTCATTTACGTCTTCGTCATGAGGGTACTAGACATACATATATTTTTTCTGTTTCCTTTCACGACTAAGCTGGCACCTATGTCTTTTCTGATATTGCTAAAGAATTAGGCTATACTTTTTTCACGTCGACATTTGTCTCTTCAACGGCGCACTGCTAACTAGCATTCCGTTTTCGCATTCACTGTAAATGGTATGCTCAAGTGAAATTCTACTACCCCCAAAGGCTATTATTATGAAATGTGTTCATTGTCTTGGATTATCTTGAGTCATGTTGTTATACCGTTTGTCAGACCACGCATTTCACATGACAACGTCACACGAACTGCCATAAAGAGTCTCCATAAGTATATTCTCGTGTGGTGCAGTTTGGCCAACAGTTCAGATTCTTATTCAACCTCTAAAGGTACACTTAAACATTTTAGTTTACTGTCAAATTTAGTTCCATATTCATTAACCTTAATTAAATGAACCACAAAATTATCATCAGGTTATATCACATATGTTATCATCACCGTCAACCATGTTTAAAGCAACAATAGTTAAAGCAGTAATTCTGTCATTATTTCGTCACCGATGATTCTGATTCTGATGCCGATCGATAACTTTGTTTATCCCTTTATCAATGTTCGTTTTTATATCACTGCAATCATCACAAGCATAATAATTATGATCACCATTGTTTGTTGTTTTTTGTGGGGTTTTTGTGTTTTTGTGTGTGTGTGTGTGTGTGTTTTTTTTTTTACAGCTCTCATAATCCAAACTGTTGCCAAGCAAAACTTTCTGGTTGAGACTGTCAATAGTAAAGTTATAAAATGCCAAAAGTCTGTCATTGTAGTCATTTCTGCCTCTTACATTTCATCCCTGAGGCTTTCACCTCTTGACATTTTCCTCCAACACATGAAATATATCCGTGAAACTTTCCTACAGTGCTTTGTCGACGGCGCAGTGGCGCAGGCCACTATGGCGCGAACGCTTCCACAAGCCGAGGTTCAGGTCGCCTGGGGTGTTGGATGTGCTGTGGGCTTTGGCGTTTACATATCTTTCGGAGTCTCAGGTAAATACAATGTACTAGTATCAGCTCTGCAAATGATTTGTAATAAAATGTTCACGTTTGCAATTATGGGGGAGGGGTGCGGGCTGGAGGAGTAACAAATTAAAACCTCATATGCATTTTAGCAGATATCGAAAAGTATACATTTTTATGCAGTTTAGAAAGTGCGCATGTGTATCGCTAAACCGAAGTGTACAGTCGTAACGACAAAAATTTAGTATGCTTTTACCTCTGAAAACTGAACTAAACATAACATGAAATATTATGTCAAACAGTTGGATTTTGGGGTAATTATCCGTCCCTAGCTAAACGTAACTAAGTCGAATTTGAATCATGTGCTTATATAACCTGTGGTGAAGTATGGTGAGAGATTGGATATCTTGAGTTCCTGCTTTCAAAATGTTTCTCTGTAGGCGGGCACACCAACCCTTCTATTACATTTGCTGTGGCAACTGCCGGCCACTGCCCATGGTACAAGGTGTTTCCCTATATGGTTGCCCAGTGCGCTGGCGGATTGCTGGGTGGCTTCGTTGTCTATGCACTTTACGCAGGTAGGCTGGAACTACACGTGGCCATTTTCATCTACTTTGTTTTTTCCCCATTACTAATTCAACCAAGGTGGTACTAGGCTATTATAGTACCTCCTTGATTCAACATAGTGCGCACAGTCCATATGTCACATCTGTTGTTGACATTGCATTAATGTAGAATTTTCATGTTAAAGTCCAACCCTTGAGTATAGAGAACTTTAAAGAACTCTACCACATTATAACCGATGCGTTAAAACAGCTTAAAACCCAAAATTTATTTCACTCTTATTCTTCTTCTTTTTTTGGGGGGGGGGGGGGATGGTACTTTCGAACGTAGATGTGATGTTACCTACTTTTTAATTTGAAGTGACAGATTTATTAAAGTTACATTTTAGTACAATATTATAGTAATAAAAGGACGTTTGATTATGTATTGTTTGATAGTCTATTGTCATGCTCCCCCTTATACCACCTATACGCAGTAATGGCATTAAAGAATCTATAGCAACACTTTCTGCACAACTATAAGCGTAAACTTATGAAAACAATATTCAAAAAGAAAACTAAAAGAAATGTAATAAATCAACTAACTCCGGTCTCCGAAAATTCCTGATTTCTAAGTCAGTACAACTTCACATCAATTTGACATGGATAATACCATCTTCATTGTTTAGATTTGTGTTTTAGAGAATGCAGTCTAACTATAAGATGCATGCTCAGGTTAAATGGGAGACTTGTTAGATGATTGCATTATCACAAATATACCATTTAATACCCCGGTTAACACATTCAACTTGAATCAAAAGAGGTGTTTCGTGTTAGATTTTTGAATACGCCTATATTACAAGGTATTATATATGCAATTCAAACGTCTTTTCGGGTTATCAGCAAGTGTATTTCATCAATATCTATGAATTTGAGTTCAAACGAAGAAATATTCTGTGTCCTTTAGCTTCCTTTAAGCTAACCTGAAATAGAACTTAATATCTTCATATGAATCAAAAAGTACGTTCATAGAGCAATAATTAGATTATTTTCATTGATTGTGTAACTGTAAGACGTCTTACTTGTTAGTTTACTCTTATCAATCAAAATATCGTTTGTAAGAAAGAAAAATCAATTATGGATTCATGCTACGTGCTCATATGCGCTCTACTTTCTCTGTGAACTGCATGCCAACAATATGCTGACACACACACACACACACATACAGACACACACACACACACGCACACACACACACACACACACACACACAAGTTCATTCAAAAGTGTAAACATAAGCACATGTTGACATACAGTAGGCGGCCGACACAGTCACAAAACAACTGACCGACACATTCTGCACTTGTTTCTATAATTCTGCACATTGTAGAAATGTACTCTAACCACTTGGCGCTCACACCTAACATATTTTTCTCTGTTCTCTTTTCAATTGCTTTTGTGTGTTTTTTTTTTTTTACTTATTCTCTCAAGCCCGTTGTGTTCTCTCTAGGCCGCCATCTATTAAAATCAAGCAACTCATTTTGATGGCAAGCGGTCTCTTTTATTAGTCACTTATCATTTCCCAGAGATTAATCACAACAAGAAAATATGCTTAACATCTCACAAGCGTATAGTTGCGATGGATTATTGTTTTGATAGATTACATTGTATTATATATACCTATCTATCTACTGTGCGCATGTCCTGAGAGTTAAGTATTATGTCTTTCTTTATTGTGTTTGCGTTTTAGAATGCAGAAATGAGTGAAATGAACTAGAACAGTCAAACCTGTCTTTAGCATCCACCTAAGGGAGACGAAAAAGTGGTCGTTGTCGACAGATGGTCGCTATAGACAGGGTCTGTGACATGGCTTTTCTTAACAAAGATAATAATAATAATAATGATAATAATAATAATAGCAATAATAATAATAATAATAATAATAATAATAATAAAATTGCATTCTATATTATATTAATATTTTTCATTATTTTTTTTTAATTACTTTTTTTTTCTTCCGGGGGGATTCTTTTTAGTGATCTTATACAGTACGTGGACGCTAGAGACAGGTGGCCGCAAAGGCAGATTCCACTGGATATATTGTAATGGTCTCTGAAAACGCTTACTCTAGCACGGTAATTTGTTGTCCATTTCATCCATGGAGCTCAGTCCCATAGAGACTTTTTAAAACTTGAATCAGTCCAACTGAAGTGCAATGGGAGGGCCTTTATGTGCAATATGCATATCTACAGAGAAAGCGAAGAAAGAAATCTAATACGTTGATTATTCACTGCATAAATGGCTCTTTTGGTTCGGTAGCTGCTATCTGGGAATTTTCTGGTGACAGCGATGTCTACGTCCTCGGAGTCAACGCGACGGCTCACATTTTCGCCACATTTCCCAAGCCACACTGCAATCTGGCAGCGGGCTTTTTCGAGCAGGTAGGGCCTGTATGTTGTGTAAGAGGGTCTGCTTGTTGCTTTTCTTTTCACCTTCCTTTAATTTCTAATGGCATACTTATATATTTCATTTACTTTGTAATATGCTCTCATCTTTTGTAAAAGATTCGTATTTACATGTTCAGTTGGAGATGAAAATAAGTCAATGAGTGAGCGAAAGAAAGGAAAGAAGAAATGATACTGCAAGTTCAGTTTCATTATTAAGGCTACGAGTTGAATAATGTATTTCATCAGATTGTTCTTATATGTTCGCTGTACATCTCAAGAGTTGAAGACAATTAAGCTAATTCTACTACTAAAATTCACAATGCAATGAAAGCCATTGTCATTGCAAACAAGACTAGTGTTAGTCAGTTTTGATACAGTGTATTTGCTAATGATGTTTTACAGTGTTCTGCATGATTACAAATTCATAACTCAATAACGAATTCATAACAGGGATCCCCAGGATAGCTCTGTACTAACGGAAGTTAAGGTATAGAATTGTGAAGTTGTTTTTTGTTTTTATAGCACTTATTGGATTTTTAATATTCAATTTACAAATATTTGGTACGTTCAACTACATTTAAAAAAAAACAAATGTTTTTTTTTTTTTCCAGTTCATTCCATCCCACCATAATTTCATTCTATGTTATTCTTTCTCATGTTATTTTACTTTGTATGCGTGTATTTTTTGGGGGGATATAAGAATGACTTGAGAAAAAAAAAATGGCGCTGAATAACTGACGGTCATATACATTAATGAGAATGTTTGCGGAACTTAACGAACATTTCTAATTCTTTTACATATGTTTATTTTTCTGCTGACGGGCTAGGTCATAAATACAGGTCTTGTGCTTGCTATCTGCATGTCCATTTTGGACCAGCGAAATGCAAAGGTTCCTTCCGGACTCACACCGTTCTTGTTTGGGCATTCCGTTTTCGCGGTTATTCTTTGCTTCAACTACAACACCGGCGCCGCCCTGAATCCCGCCAGGGATTTCACCGGCAGAATCGTCCTCTCTGCTATTGGATACGACAGTTCAGCTTGGACGTGAGATACTGATTTGTTTGTTTGTTTGTTTGTTTCACAACACCTCATTCACAAATTCATAATTAGCGGTGATGATAACGATGATGATTACAACATAACAATTATATTGATCATAAGATCATAGAGATACAGAAAAGAAGAGAATGAAAAAAAAAGTCAGAAAGGAAGCAAAACTCGGGAAAGACAGATTATGAAAAACGGAGCAAACTGCGACCAGCTTCTCACGACATAGTACCTTGGTTGCAAGCTGTGCTCATAAACATCAACGCCATGTATGAAGAAAAAGACAAATGTAAACCTACTTGTCGTCACTCATTCCTTGGGACTTGGGACCAGACTGTTATACTCCATCACTATTAGAAGACAGAAATATCATAGAGAATGAAGAAAAAGACTTTGAAGCTTGCAGGGGGTCAGATGTACTGAGATGTAAACGACTTTCACCCAAAGCTTAATGTAGTGCAGTAATGGAAATGGACCAATGGAAGATTCAGCTCTGTGACTGTAAAAGTGTCAGCCGTTACTATATAAGGCCATTTCCCCTGCGAGATTCTATAAAATCCCTTATAGTTTTGAAAACGACTTGCCAGACCCCGTGCTCATTATAGGTTAAGGTGTTGTTGCTATTAATTACTCACTAAACTTTTATAAACCTATCTTACCACAGTGCCAATCGATCCTATCACTGGTGGTGGGTTGGAGCCCTTGGACCCACTGTCGGAGCAACGGTAGGAGTTTGGCTGTACTTCTTGTTCGTTGGCTGGCAACATCCACCCTTGCCGAAAGAAGATGAGGTTGAAGTCAAATCCCAACCACTTGAGTCCTACCGGACGCAGGGTTAGTCATCTGATCAAGGCTTATAATATAATGCTTCATCTTCTGTCTCTCATATCCATACTTTATACAGAGACTAAGCATACAAGATAACGCGCATAGAAACTAGATTAAAATAGAGTGCATGTGATAAAATAACTTTTTAATTGACTCTTCGATTGGGATATTTATTAAAGGGTGTGTACAGTTCTGGTCGATGTGAGGATTTAGCTTTTAACATTTTGCGAGATATTCAGAAACCGCTCTATGAGATGTCAAAAAGCATGGAATTCTAAGGGGTATCAAAAGTTTATTTGATGAAAATCGGTTTTGAAATGGCTGAGATATCAAAAAACAAGGTGAAACAAAGAGATCTTAATAAAAGGCGTGGTCTGTCGCCTTTTATTATTATCATCACTTTTTTGGATATCTCAGCCATTTGAAAACTAATTTTCATCAAATAAACGTTGAATCCTTCTTAAAATTACATGCTCTTTCACGTTTCATAACAGGTTTCTCATTATCTCACTTAGGAATGTTCAAAACATGAATCCCCACCTCAACCAGTACCGTACAGCCCCTTTAAATCAGTTTAAATTAGCTGATGACATTAGTCTCATGTATTTCATGGAGCAAGTGCCCAACGTTTAAAAATCAAATTGAAACAATTGTGAAATGAGCGAGTTTCGGACAAAGATCCACCCTTGACATGCTTGATTACATGTCAAGTTACAAAATCGCTGCACGACAGCAGTCTTTTTTTTTGTTCTTGTGGTTTTTGTTTTTACTGAACGTAGAAAATACGAATTTCAGTCACTGGCCATTGAAATAGAGAAAAAAACATGAACACAGGCCTCGAAATGGTTGAAAAACAAAAACAAAAGTAAACGCAACACCCAAATCACTCTATGAAAATATTCATTTTTCTTCCAGATAAGTGGTATGTATGGATTTACTTTCTGAAATTTGGTAAAGTCTTAAAAAGCTGGCTGGACATTCTAGGGACTGCAACCATTATGCCTTTGAATTACTTGAGCTGCAGCAACAAGATCCCCAGTCTCTAGCAGATTTAGGTGTCAGTATATCACCATCTTAATGAGCTATTCGTTAATCGTGCTGTGCATGTTCTTCTTTTTGTCATCAAGTATGTTATGTTTTTGTTTGCCTTCATAGATCCGGAGATAGAAGTAAATCGTCTATAATCAACGTGACGTCGCCTTCCCGTACGGAGCTTGGGGAAACAAACGAATTATGTCAGTGTTTGGGTCATCGAGTGCTTAGTTTTTTTGAGCCGATCATAATGAATAAAAAAAGAAAAAAACACAAAGAAAATGCAAATATAAAATCCCAAACAAGCGTCTTTTGGAGAAATATCGCACTTTGGAAATTTGGCATTTGGAAGACTTTTTTTTTTTCAACCGGCTATACCTCCAAATTTAAAACCTGCCTTTACCATCTATGTAGTTAAATCCTGATAATCGACAATAGTTGTCAGAGAGAGCAAAAACGGTGTAAGGTCTCTTCAGCAAGCTTGTATGGGATATCAAATTTTCCGATCATTAAATTGCACTGATTGATGTTTATATGTGTTGTTCGAAGGCCGAAAACACAACTCTTTTTTTTTCCCGACACAACTCTGCAAAATGGAAGTGACCATTCACGCCGATGATTTTTTTTTTTCGTCAGCTACTCCAAGTGCGTTATTAAAAAGCTGAGTCACATAAGCAATCAAACTGATGCCTATATAATATATGAATATATATATATATATATATATATATATATGGGTGAAAACGTTGAACGATGTACAATTGGCCATTTTCTTGCTTTTTGATATTCAAACCCTTGTAAAATTGTCACCTGGGGGTGTTTTTCATGGTTTTAGGTATCATTTGGTAGGGGAGGGTGGTACCTTTCAGAAATATATGCTTTGTAGTGTTCTTACTGCATTTTCTTTAAAAAAGAATGCCTTGAAGCTGAAAAAATTGACAAAAATGCATATTTTGGGAAAAAATCCCAGAATCACACGTCTTAATTTTTGTTCTAATGCAATTCTACAGCTTTGTTTTTCCTTGTGAGTAAGCCCACACACTTCAACTATTTAATCAAGTACTTCTGCCATGAACGTGTGTATTATTTATCTTATCAGGAAACATTGAATTCACTTATGTCTGAAAAAGAACGTCTCTGAATGAATTATCTTTTCCTTGACGCCAACAATTCAGGATGACTATGAAAACATTTAAGGCCATATTTATTTAGCGTCTTATCCATACTACCATTCCATCAAAATTTGTGAGTGAGCTGTGTGAAATAATCATGTGGTGGCTCATTAAAGAAAATTATACTGAATAACCATCAGAGATGTTCAGTTGTTTAATGGTGTCATTAATGAAAGTGGATTATGCTTGAGATAAAAAGTGGATATCAGTATGTCAGTGTTAGCCAGGCGACTATGATGATTGGCAGCTTTAGTAGCATACTGTCCACAAAAATGAGTTCTGGTTGAAAACCCGAATTGGCGAATGTCTCTGATCAAAACGAATGTCCCTGACTGAAAGTCTCTGAAGGGATATTCCCTCATCTGACACTTTCGCACGACATGATACTTTATTTGCGTGCTTATTTTACGCACTGACGAGCCATCCTTGAATCGAGTCAGCACAGCTCAACGACAGATATGCCCACAAATCTTGAAAATGTGAGTAATAACAAAAACTTTCCTGGTGTTTGTGCCCATTTATTACAATCATTATTCCGTAGATTTGCCAATCAGTATCATTTGTGAAATTATGTATTTTAATCTTTGGATTAGAGGTAAATTAAAAAAAGGATAGACAGTAAATATGTAAGAATCTGCACGAAAATCAAAGACCGCACGTCTCTGAGCAAAATGAAAAACGTCTCTGAAAATTACTGTTTCATGAAATAAAGACATCCACTATACAAATTATGAGAACATTAAAGTAAATTTATGTCTGGATGGGCTCAATTAGTATAATAGGAACAAGTAGAACCAAGTTAACAAGGGCGTGTTGTAATATTAAGAAAAATGAAGCTCCCTGAAAGATGTTGAAAATATGTAAAAGAGTTTCAAATTTAAGATTTTCTGTTGATTGAGCAAGTGTAAACACATTGCCAGGACATAAAATATGTTTTATGACTAGTAATAGGTCAATAGTCTTTGATTATTATGTAGTAGTCACTTTAGTTTACGTATTTTTTGTGAGAGAGGCAGAAATGTAAGAAAAACAGGTTTAGGTCAGAGACGTTCTCTGAACAAATAGGATCTGCTCTCAAACCAATATCAATGACCCACCATGGCGAATTGGTGCCTATGTTTGTAGCACATTGGCTCCTCAATCCAAATATAATGCCAATATCTTGTAAAAATCAAACCCATTAATTACTGATAAGCAAAGATGTTTACGTCAGAGACGTTACATTGAACGTTTTACACATTTTCAACTACTACAATAAGGAGTAGATCTTTCATTATTCCACAGTATATGGCCATCGTATACATACATCGTTCTAGGTAATTTACGCAATCTAAAAACAATGTTGATTTTATAATTTTGATCAGAGACGTTCATTTGTGCGTACATTGTTCTTCCAGTGCATGATAAATTTATTTTAATATCATTTTAACTCTATCTTTTTTTTTTTTTTACAGCAAGATGGGAAGACCGGATGGATTTTAAATTCTCCTAATCTTAGAATTTCGTCCTGCTCAGGATCTTTAGGCTCAGTCATGTTCATGGAGCCTACAAGTTCCAGACAACGGCCGTGGTACTGGCAAGACCGGACGGACATCTTGGAGGTGCCATCTGTTAACAAAACAATGACTATCCCAACCCCTGTTTCAGGTAGCAAGCGACGCAGTCGGTACCATGCACTGATTGAGGACATGGAATACCAAGTGGAGGGGAAATACAATTCAACGTTATAACGCGGAATCTGTTTTTTATGCACATCACTACGTTTGCTTTTGAGGCTGTAAAATCTGTGGCTTACACGCTAAGAAATAAATGTTCAAATTTGCACCTAATTTGTAACAATAGCAGCACACCTGCGGTGCATACTAGCACCCTTAATTGTGCTTAATTGCACCCTTAATTAACTGCCTTTTTTATGTTTTGCTAATTCCTGCAAACGAGTTCTCGTACAGTTGATAAGAATATGCAAATGAGTGAGCTAACCATGTCATAACCTCACAATTTTCCATTGATCGTGTACAAAAAAAAATAACGAAAATTCAATTTTTCTGTCTTTGAAATCTGAAACATGATGCTATTCCTGGTTGATTACCTTCAGAATAGTAATCAGTTAGATATACCCGGATTAAAGCCTCGGGCATAATTATGTTTGAATGAAAAACTTAAGATTTCAAAAGTTTATGTGCAAACTTTATGGCAAGTTGTGAGGGAATGACAAGCTCAATTTGCCATTAGCATATTCATAATGACCATTCAAAAACTGTTTCCTGAAAAATTAGCGAACTTCAAAACGTCATAACTTCATTATTTTTTTTTCTTGAGCCCATAAGATTTTATTCTTCCTTATCAGCGGGTAGCTCATATTTGGGCTGGATATCCCCTGTAATGACTCCTTTTCTCTTAGAAGTAAGGTGAGATGTTCTAGTGGTATTATTTTTGAGGTTTGTAAGCCAAATACATGAGAAAAGGAAAAGTACTTACATCTGAAACAAGAAAATGTCTATTAAGAATGTCCCTTTACTTAGTTTCCTCTACAACACTATACTTATGTATCGCCTTCGAGTAGAAAGAAGGATTGATAATCCCCTGCCGATGTGACAGGTAAAATATGATATTGTAATGTTATCATTGTCAACCTCTTGAAAGAGGTTTTCAGTTCATTTTGGTCAAACATTTGCTGTACCACACCGTTGATATTCTTTTGAGTTTGGCGTTTACAATTTATTTCTGCCATAGTATACATACAAGCACAGCGGAATTTGATGCTTCTAGGATGAGTATAGGTTAATTACAGCTTTCTGAGACGACATCATAACGGTGGCCCAGGTACGGTCCCTAATAAAAATCCGAACTGGCCGGACATACACATACAATCATATTTGAGGTATAGAATAGTATTACTAAATTCGTGTTTACCTTTGTTATAGATTTGAACTACATTACGTATTTTGAAAGAAAACATATACGATATTGATAGCATGTGGGCACACCTTCGCATACACCGGAAGGCGAAATACAAAGTAGTGGTCATCATAAACAAAAACAATTCTTGACATATGCCTCGATAAATGATTTCTCAATGAATGTGGAATGTTGAGTTACGAGCATCTTTTAAAATAGGGAGTTTGGTGTTTAATTCTAGTGATAACTTACAGCCGAAACGTCCCTTATGGAAAAGCAAATGTCTCTGATATAAACAAATAATTTAGGTATGGTAGTCAAAATTTCATGTAATTTTTATTTGTCTGTAATTTAAAACTGTTGTAAGATATGAATAATATAACAAGGACAGGTTTGTTGTTGATTTTTGGTGTAGAAATCGAAATTCCTTTTACAATTTGGAGGTTTGTAGTTACAATCGGTCATCATGAAAAAGAATTCAAGTTTGAATTACCATTCTGAATTGTTAACAAAAGATAAACATGTGTTTAATAAAAGAATAATGTTGTTTGTTCACAAACCTCGTAATTATGGATCAAAGGACATCGTTTTTATTGTCTATCCGCTGAGGAACGTCTATGAGTGAAACCTGAACGTCTCTGATCGAAACATGGCTTACTTTCAGCATCTGTAAAGGGCTTTTATTGGGATTTGAGCAAACGAAATGCACTAAATTCATTATTAGTATCTAGTGAACATTAACATTTAAACAAATGAGACCCCTGCTATATGTTTTGTTCAAATGAGATGAAAGTGAAGATAAGAATATAAAAATCTCTGCTTAAATGACAAAAACTCCACTTTTTTCTTTAACTTCCGTGTGTATTAGCTTTTGTAAACTTCACAGGAGGTAAACAATATTTTAGGAACAAATTAACACAGTCTTCAAAAGCATGAACAAGATGAAAATATATTCATTTTAATGTTTTTCTACCCTTCATTTGAATTTTCACTAAAACAGTGTTTATTTTAGTCAGAGACGTTCGCCGATATGTCACAGTTCTATCTAATCTTGAATGAAAACAACACCCTTGGAGATATCCCAGTATAATTGGGTTTCCAAGAAAGCTAATATCAATGACATTTGACTGAGATATATTTATATCAATGAGTGACGTTTTTTTAATTTTGACCCCTGATTTGCCCAATTGTACATCGTTCAACGTTTTCACCCATATATATATATATGATTATAGAAGTCTTGGAACAAGTTCACTCGGTTGACATCAGGTTCATCCGTATTTTATTGCTACTCGGAGTTTCATGCCACCTTCATTTAGGGGCAATCATATTTGCATTTTCTTTTGCATTTTCTTCTTGATGATTGCCCCTAAATGAAGGTGGCATGAAACTCCGAGTAGCAATAAAATACGGATGAACCTGATGTCAACCGAGTGAACTTGTTCCAATACTTCTGTCTAAAGCTCTTCCTTTGAGGATATCGAGCACTCTTCATAGAAGGATAGAACCACCAAGTATATATGATTATATATATATATATATATATATATATATATATATATATATATATATATATATATTGATTGCATGAGAGGAAGACACATAGATGCGAAAGATAGAATAAACAAACTAGGCACAGCTAGGCGTAATAAATATAGCAATGCATACAGTTAAGGCTGCAACTTATCAAACTTATATGAGTTGGCACTTTGTGCTGCAATGGCCTACTTCTTGTTTACACATCCAACAATACTTGACAAAGAGAGCTCGTTTATACAACTAACCACTATGATAACTATAAATGTTGGAACAAATATAACGCTCGCAAGTTGGTTTTGATGTATAAATTCTGTGGTTTATTTGACTAGGTCATAACTGAAATCTCTTTGCAGTTATATACTCACAGATGTAATGGTTTTATGTGAGTGTATAGAATTTACATCCTGACCATTGATGTCTGAACTTTGAAGTGTTACAAAAATACAAACGAACAAATGAATAAACTCAGAATACATAGTGGTGATAAACAAACCCGTTGAATATGATGAAACTAATGCATTTCGTACAATGTGTCGTGCTCAAATTATTTCATGAGTATGATCATTATATGAGTATGATTATGATTATTATTTTTATGAGTATGATTATCAGTACATAATCATATTTCGACATTAATTTCAATGTCGGCCCTGACAGGATTGTCACTGGGGTCACGACTCTACACAGTGTGCTAAATGATTTACAGTCACTACATAAAACATAGATTTAGACGAGAAAATGGAACGGTCACTTCTCACCTTTGCGATCCTTTCCAATTAAATTGAAAATCCCTGGTTTGTTTGGGTCTTTTTTTTTTTGATAGCACAAAGCACAAGGCTAATGACTAGTGATTACTTCATTTAGGAAGCATTACAAGTTTAATTTCATATAGTTCAAGTGCATCAAATAAGCGTTAGACTGAAAGCATCTAATATATGTACATGCATGATTATACCATTATAGAGGGAATAAACATTTGTATTATCTGGCACTACATTCAGCTTAATCTTAACCATACTCAGTACAATTGGCGATGGAGTTGCACTGGTTTTCATGTTTCACTGTGCTGTGTTTATCAGGTTCTGTTTACATTGTTGATAGTTTCTCCTTAGATAGCGTGCCTCCGTCGTTATTTAAATCACTGTAGACATTACCAGCATTACCTTCTCTGAACTGCCCTTTTGCGTTAACTTGTTCACATATCTTTGAGAGAATTTTGTTCATTTTCTTTATCATTGTTTTGACTGTGTTGATGTCACGCAAAAAAAAAAAAAAAAAAACGTTTATGAATCACGAATACGCGTGACAAAATAATGTTGCAAGCAGTGTTGGTTGGCATGCAGTGAATACGAATAACAAATACGCTTGATATTGACATAATACAGGCTTTGAAGGTTTTTTTTTTTTTTTTTTATAGATTTGAAGGGGTACTAACTTGGCAATTGTTGTTCATTTTACATAACACTTTGAGTACGCAGATTTTGTCAGAAAAAGTATTTGGAGAAATCTCATCTTCATTTTTAAACATGTACTGTTTGATATCCTCGAGAGTAAACCTTATGTTTCACTCCCACGCAAAACAGGCGTTGTTTATAAATGTCCATGTATTCTACTTTCAAGCATTGCTCGATGTGTGTTGTAAAATCATGAGCATGCTGATTCGGATTTATTTTATTTGCTTTTTTCCTTTTCATTATCGATTTTGTTCTCCAGTTTCATACATCACACACTGAACTTTGCCTTGTAAATTTCAAGTTGTGTACACAGCCTCATACTGGTTCCATATCGGTGCTGTGCTCTCCATGTTTGCTAGACATAACATTATAAACTTGCGATAACCCGCTTCACGAAGTCACTGTGTTATTTTGTCTGGTTTATGAACTCCATTGTTATCAGCTAAATTTCATTCCATTTATGCTAGTATATCGGTATGGTTCCGCCATACACTGTATCAGAACCTACACCCGGATGAAACGATGTGTGTACATGATATGAAATGTGAAAACGTAACTGTACATGATATTATATTTCCTATGAATGGTGATCTTTGATTCATTAAAAAAAAAAGAATGCCAACCATTTAGATTTTCCAAGACAAGAAAGTATAATATCAAGAAAGAAAGAAAAGAAAAAAAAAAGCTTATTTGATACACAAATTTAATGGGCCTGTTACCTGCACATGGAGATATAATGGACATTTTAGCGGTATACATGGTATAGTCTTGTTACCGTCCAATTATAACCTATGGAATGTGGCTATATGAATTACGGCTGTTTATCGATCGTATGTTTCAGATTTCCGTATTATGAATCATATTCCAAAGACTGATGCAACACACTCAAACGCATTTAAACACGTAACCATTATGAACATGTTTGAAAGCACACTAGCACTACCCATTCAGACAAATCATTCAGATTTACAGATTCAGATTCATCTCTGTTGATCTATGATAGGACATAGTAATTTTGTTTCCATTGACATTAAATTTACGATACAAACACGTCTCACATCATAGTTATTTGTTTCCATGATAGTTACAATCAACGTTATGAACATAACATAATGAATTAACTAAAAGTGTCCCTATAACTAATGTTCATCTGTTGTGTCACATTATTCTCCGAAGAAACTGACATTTATACATTCATTTATTCATGTTATACTTCATTTCTGTTCCGCCTGTCTTATTCTGTCATGTCTGTGGGGAGTTCGCATCCCTCAATGTCGACGCAGTGTGCTCGACTTTGCAAAAATCTTTAAACACTTTCTCCGCCAGTGACTTTGGGCAGCGTGTACAATGCTATGAAGTTTACTGTTGCAATCGGCACTCAAAGGTTTAAAAGCGTCAATGCAAACTAGGATTCGTTTTGTTCTCTCCACATCGGGTATAGGCCTATATGTATTGGGGACGTGTTTGCACTTGACTATGAGCACCGTGCAACCATGAATTTGGAGACGATGAAAAAAACAAAACAAAGACCGATATGAAAGCCATCAGTCATCACTGAGTGTGAAGCTTGATACTGTGTGTGTGAGAGTGACAAGACCTGTGAATAGTCTTCATGCCTAATAATCCTACCCAAATGAATCTTAAAATGGTAATTTATTGTGATATACACTTACAGGCATTTGTGAACGGGAAAGCAGTGCGTGGTGTGTGCCTATAAACAAGAGAACTGATGTGCAGAATTTTGAATGTTCTCTATGAGCTCCAATAGGACCATTATTATTTTATAAAAGCTCCAATCCAATACAGCGCGAGAGAAATAAGGGTTACATAAGGGAGTCTGATTTATCCTATCCTCGACCTTTCGGGTGACATTGAGTTCCAGCGTTGAACACTGGACTGAATAGGAGTACACTGTATACTGTAAGCAATAATGTTAATCATTATTTTTAACGCTCGAGTAATATTGTAACAATGCTTTTGGTCACACTTGAAGAGGGCGCCAGACTTCAAAACTCACTCGCAACGCACATGCACAAACACGCATACACACGTACGTATACACCACTGGTCTCTGTATAGGAGGGATTTCTGTACAGATCAGTGGTAAACACACATTGTGTAATTTCTCGTCTCATTCGGATGCTGGGAGTTGGATATTGAAATTCCACTTGTCACTGAGGAACCAACGGATATATCGACTGTGCATCAGGGAGTGATGTCGAAATGTAAAACGACTACATCATTCACTGAAATTGACTGAATACATGCATTACTTTTGTGGGTCAGAGGGATGGGAATAGGTGGTAGGTGGTAGGGACGGGGAAAGGTGGATCAGGAGAATTTGTGGGGCAGCGGAGACAGGATCTGCATGGATAGTAGGGAAGGCTTGGGGGGTGGTGGGAATAGGGGGGGGGGGTGTAGAGAGAGTGTTTCGGGAGTGAGGAGAGGTGATTGGTGCCAAGCTTTTTCTTTTCTGTCTTGTTTTGTGATGTTGTGTTTTGTTTTGTTTTGTTTTGTTTTCTTTGAAATGCCATGGGTGTGCTGTCAAGGGGATCCCAACGCAGCACCGGCCACATGGCCGAAACACTGGTGATCCCTGGTGTGCTGCTGACGACCCATGGCATTTGCGGAGTTAACATCTTTCCGTTTATTATCTTCCTAAACACACAAAGAATAGTAGCCACATTATTTTCATGTCGCACAAGAGGAGAGCAGATTGGCGTTCGAAGGGTACTTCCTGTGTATGTCTGTTTGTTTACTCCCCTTTTGTCTCTCTTTCTGTTTCCCTTCCTCCTCTGTCTCTTGTCTCTATCCCCCCTCTTTCTGACTTGAAAATCAGTGACGTGTGAATGAAAATTATCACCTCGCTTATTGGTTGCTTTGAGGTGCCACACACTTATACGCTTATATCTATGTTTTATACTTATGTGCTGTTCCAATAATGAGGGGGACAAGAAAAATGTCTCTTTTTTGTTTGTTTGTTTGTTTGTTTGTTTGTTTGATGACATTACAGAGTAGGGCGTTTAGTCTTTCTCATGATAAAAACTGAATCGAGTTTGAGAGATGTGATGACAGTTCGTATTATTGTCTGTGTTACTCGCATCCTTTTCAAAATAATGTTAATTTGACTTTGCTGGAGAACTGGTCAAAACGTCCTGAGGCTATAAAGAGACAATGAAGAAAATCCCTTAACCGCATTTATTTCAATTCTGAAACTCATTAATCGATTAGAGCAGCACCTGGAGTTTATTATTGTGAAAAATGTGTATCGACTTGGGGAAAGAAGTGATGAGCGAATAAAAAAAAAAAAAAAACAGCTTATAATACTTATACATGATGTATGATAAATTACACAAATATTTTTGCAAGTATTTGTTGGAACATTTTACAACTTTATCCATTCTTGTCCATACTTATTCTCTGACATTAATGTTCCAGATCAAATCTGGGATTTGTTTTTCTCTGCCACGATTCCTCTCAATTTATTACTGTGTACACGGAAGATGAAAGTGTTAAACGTAAGGCCGCTGTAACGATTGCTTTCGGGAAGATATTTTCTGGAAATCTGACATCAGTACCTTACAATGTTAACTATCGTTTTCAACTTCACTTATAAGATAAGATCAGCAAATTGCAAACAATGCATGTCTATAACTTCACTTTGCATAGCGACCTGTGCATCTTAGTTCTGATGTATTTTCCTGTTTATACAGACTTTAAAGTATGTTTGTTTGTTCGTTTTTTGTTTTTGTTTTGTTTTGTTTTGGGGTTTTTTTTTTTTGGTTGGTGGGTTTTTGTTTTTGTTATTGTTTTTGTTTTGTTTTTTTCCACCGGAAATCAAATATCTTTCATTAATAAATCATATCAACATTCAATTTTCTGGTTTGTTTGTGTTTGTGTGTGTGTGTGTGTGTGTGTGTGTGTGTGTGTGTGTGTGTGTGTGTTTGTTATGTAAGCTACTACTACATAATAGAAACTGTAATCCAATCAAGTGTTACCTTTTATTTTTTTGAAGAGTACAACCGCTAAACAAGCCAACGAAAGTATTATTTTTCTCTCATTTCTCAACACACCCATTGTCTTTCTTATTTGAGGCGTAGACAAACACACAAATAGACATAATATAATCGGAAATGAAATACTATACATTATTTACACCTTTTTTAAAAATAAATTTCAACGTTTCATCTTAGACCTCATCTCATTCAGTGTACAGTGTACTTCAATGTACACTCTAGATAGAACTCAAACTAAATAGGAATTATTGCAAACGGAGTCTTATGAGACTTCTACTTACATATCTGTTCAAATTCTAAGTGGATTCTATAAAAATAGGATCAGAATCTTGTTAAGTGATGAAGAGAATTAATTAAAAATATGATCACATTGTGAAAAGAAACCTTTTAAGTACTCATCTGAAATTACTCCAATTCAAAATTGACTAGTTGGTTTTAATGGTGTATATCTACGAGATTATACATGAATGTATACATAACGGGGTTGGTCATAATCTTTTGGAGAGCTTTGATTTACAGGAAATGCATTAAGCAATTTTTGATTTCCCTTTAAATAACCTGTCTCGATATGTAAGGTAATATCGATTTAACATGTCTTAAAAAAAGAAAAAAAAAAAGAAGAAAGGCAGAATATATCTTTTATAATATAAACAGACCGAGGTTCATTGCTCGGTCTGATAGACATGCAAGATGGACGAGGATGTATTCACAAAAATATTACCGTGTTCGCACGAAATCTTCTTTAGCTTCTTTATGATCTATTTCGTGCACATTCCTTGACAGTGCATGGCGGATCAAGAAGGGGCGCAACCGGCGCACGCCCCCTTTATTTTTCGTTAAAAACAAAAGAAATAAAAAAAAAATGAAATGAAACCCGAAAGTGGCACCAGAAATATTAGATGCCCCCCCCCCCCCCTTTACAGAATTCCTGGATCCGCCCCTGCTTGATGTCAACACCACCTGTAACGAACATCCCATTTGTGTTAACAGTGATGTGTGTCTAAAATTATGACAGATAAATCAAATCAACTCATTTTTTTTTCACAATAATATTACTAGAGTAACAATGGACGGCGTTGATAAAAAAAAAAAGTGAAAGACTTGAATATGACTTAAAAGTTAAAAATGTACAAAATATCTGAGATATATACACACAGCATAGTATACATAAAATAGCTACTGTATTATTAGTTGGAAAAAACGAATTCAGATTATCAACTTCAGCTTCAAGCAAATTTGCGAGAACGATCACTTTAACAACTGCTGGTTTTACAGACAGTCACTAGCAATCAACAGGAAAGATAGTTTACACATTCTTTCAAAAGCATCATCCCCATTAAATTCACACAGAAATCAAGGGTTGAGGTAAAATGTATGTTTCTAGTTTGATTCCATATTGTACATGATCTTTTTAGAAATGGGGAAAATGATTTTTCAGCAAAAATCAATTTCCGTGAGTAAAACTAAGCTGTCTCTACAATTTCTACAGTCAGATTTTTTTTTTTTTTTTAATAGAATCATAGTAAGCAACTCAAGACTGTCCCACTCCAACCATTTTCAAATGTAACTGAGAATCTATAAAGATTCAACAGAGTATACACAAATGCACACACAAGTTCACAATGTTAGTGGATGTACTGGAGCTCTGTGTTGTAGTGGATATAAGGTTTTAGGCTACAGAACAAATGTTCCTCAATTAAAATCATATTCAGTGTTACTATCTTTGGACAAGGGTTTTTCTCCTTGTTGTATTTTTATATTTATTTGTTTGTTTTTAAAGAAAACAAGTCTCACTAAAGAATGTCTCGGACTCGGAGAAGAACAGTCATTGGCTAAAGTGAGTGACCCGTGGTGAAATAAAACAAACTCAAACTCAAACTCTTCACTTAAGTATATGAACGGAAACCTTGCAATATGCTTGGGTAACGATAATGACAGGGCCTCTTAAAGAGTGCTCCTCTCACTAAAGAGGCTGCCATAGTTTTGTTCTTCGGAATTTCTAGCTACGGGAGGCAATGATTGATGATCGTATTCTGCTTCACGTATTATGAACACACTGTATTCCAAGTAGAGGGGAATAGACAGTTGCATGTGGTCATCATTATGAATATGAGTCCGAATGGATTGTCATGTATAACTTTTAACACATACCTACAAAATGAAGGAGAAAAGTAGAAGGCACAATACATATTCCTAATGCACATGCCTCAGGCCTAAACGCACACATCTTTCAAACACACGTTCACGATCTCGCCGCTAAACTATCAGTACTTGGCTAACCCTACTGATCCTGCACAGTTCTCTCAGTTTCTGTCGAGTTAAGTAGTAGTTTAGAAGGACAACATGTTTTCCCACGCACAAGATTGGGGAAAATAAACACATAGCAAATAAACAAACAGATAATGAAACTTGTATAGACTATAAGGACGTTCAAAGACAAAATAAGGATCAAAACATTACTCGGGCGCTATCTTTTGTGACCGCTTACGCCCGAAGACCTTGCCACTGAAACCTACGTCGTCGTTGTCTCTTCTTCCCTGTAAATCGTCTGAGTATGGGTTCTTTTTGATATCGCGTTCCACTTCGTCCATGATCTCCTTCATCAGGCGATTGTACCGATGGGCTTGGGCGATCTTCACGATTCCGAGGATGATTACCATGACGAGAAAGATAATGGACAAGCCAATACCCATTATGGCGTAGATGGAGAGACCTTGAGGTTCCTGTACGGGTTCTGTGAGAATATAGCATTGTAAATTTGTTAACTTTATGCGAAAGACAATTTGAGTTAATCTTCAAAGTAGATTGTACAATCTCGTAGGTAATGAGGTTGATCATGTTCAAGTGTAAAATCTACCATCTTCATACCAGTCACGAGAACTGTACTGTTTTGTTTGCGTGCTGTCTGCACTGTTGAACGGTTTCTCTTCATGTATTACCATCGTTCATAGAATCACCGCTATTAAATATCAACGTGATTATAGTAATCAACAATGAATAGCAGTATCTCCTCCATTACTATCACAAAGCATGAATTTTAGAAGATCAAAGAAACAAAATTCACAGATACCATCAGGAGAAAACAACATGATGAATGGAATAATGCCCTAACCCATTGTGAAATAAGGCAAGTGCCATAATGTGTCTCGCCCATTCGCGTACAAGAAATTGTACGCGAATGGGATATAACAGATAAAAAGAGATATAAAAGGGTAAAAATTTATGGCAAAAAAAAGTGCCATAAAAACTTAACATTGGGCCCTTGAATGTCGTTGACCCCTGCCTGTGACCTTTGACCTTGTGGTGACCATCCACTCCCAAAGGGACATCTACCATCTAAGTTTGGTCACAAACGGACCTATGGATCAAAAGTTATGACCCATAATAGAAACGCGCCGTAAAAACTTAACATTGGGCTCTAAAAGTTCGTTGACCCATGCTTGTGACCATTAACCTTGTGGTGACCATCCACTCCCCAAGGGACATCTACAATCCAAGTTTAGTCACAAATGGAGTTATGGATCAAAAGTTATTACCCATAATAGAAACGCGCCATAAAAACTTAACATTGGTCTCTACAAGTTCGTTGACCCCTGCTTGTGACCTTTGACCTTGTGGTGATCATCCACTCCCCAAGGGACAGCTGCCATCCAAGTTTGGTCACAAACGAACCTATCGATCAAAAGTTATGACCCATAATAGAAACACGCCATAAAAACTTAACATTGGGCTCTAAAAGTTTGTTGACCCATGCTTGTGACCATTGACCTTGTGGTGACCATCCACTCCCCAAGGGACATCTACCATCCAAGTTTGGTCACAAACGAACCTATCGATCAAAAGTTATGACCCATAATAGAAACGCGCCATAAAAACTTAACATTGGGCTCTAAAAGTTTGTTGACTCATGCTTGTGACCATTGACCTTGTGGTGACCATCCACTCCCCAAGGGACATCTACCATCCAAGTTTGGTCACAAATGGAGTTATTGATCAAAAGTTATGACCCATAATAGAAATGCGCCATAAAAACTTAACATTGGGCCCTAAAGTTGATTGACCTGTGAGCTTTGACCTGTGAGCTTTGGCCTTGAGGTGACCTTCATATATGGTAAAATGTGAAACTTTGTATGACCCCTCTTCCCTCGAAGTTTGATTGCAATTGAAGCCCAGAGTAAAGAGTTATTGAAGTTTTTGTAGCGTTACGGACAGACGACGGACGGACGGAAGGACGGACGGACGACGGACGGACAGACGCCGCAGGCGATCCCTTAGTCTCCCCTCACCTCCCCTGGGCTCGACAATAGAAATTGACAAGAAAGACTTAATTCTTCGTGCAAGTGTTGAGACTTGCTATAGAGTGCAAAATTTAGTTTGTCATCCAGCCTTAGAAAATTAATGTCAAGTGAATTACAGCCACATGAGAGCAAATTGTATGAAATTAATGAGTGGTTGTAGTCGACCGATCGTCTAGTCCTAGAACAATTTTGCTCCAGATATTATCATTAGATTGACAAGTCGGTGGTTTAAATGTATGTCCTATGTTGTGGAAATTAGAGACTGGTTAAATTGATCAAATCCACACATATTTCAAATCAACAGTAATAATAAATCCAAATTAAAACAAATAATAACTGTAATTATTCAAAATGTGCTGTCAATTCAATCATCAATCCTAGATTTAGGTTCCCAAAATGAACAATGGCATAAGACCAAATTATGGCTAAAAAGAAAGAAAATTTGTTGTACTATTAAGGAACTACAAGCGTACTAACAATGAATTTCAACTAAACGTATGTAGGTGTAATAAAATGATACAGTATCAAAACAAAGGAATACGTTTTGTTTTTTGGTGTTTTTTTTTTTTACTTTGACACTGTCGGCGTTTATATCTGGTTTATATTACATCTTATAGAATGGTGTGGGTACATTAGACTCTGACAAGCTACTGTACACACACTATGGACAACATTTATTGCCCTGAGCAATGACAATCATAATGCAGGCGCCACACTGTCCCGAAATTGAGCAAAGATGGACACAACCATAAAGGAAATGTTCAAATTCGGCTCTAATCGTGTAAACATAGTCATTCATGAGGGTATCTTGAGCCACACTGTGACCGCCGATGGAATTTCTTAGGCTTCAGCAGCAACTCCGTGAGCGGTGAAAAAACTTCATGTAGCCATTTTGTTTCCGTTGAACAAATTTTTTGTTAAAGATTCATATCGTCGTGTAGTCCGAGTGTGTAGTTCGGGTACCATCGTGTGACCTGTAGGCATGATACTTGCTTCGGCTGTTGATTGTCTTTTGACCAAGTTCGAGGCCAAATTTGCACGGAATTGAAAATTCCATATTCGTATCGCCATCTTGTGGCAATTACGTAACAGTGTGACAAAACAAGCAGTTTGATTAAAACGTGCATGGTCCCACCTGTGCAGTTTCCTTCGTCGCTCCAGTCTCCACACATATTCAACGTGTCGCAGACGAGACTCTGGTCAACACACCAGCTATTGTTGCAGGCGAATTCCCCGTCTGAACACGGCGCTGGAAACAAAATGGGATATCAGGTCACAAAAAAAAAAAAGAAAAAAAAAAAACATGATTCACTTTCTATACAATTTAAGTGACTTAAGTGTAATGTCACTCATTGTTCAAGTTAGCTTTAAGAAAGAGAAATAAAGTAATATTTGCATTAGAAAATGGTAATTGGAAACCAAGCTTCACCTATAGTTTAGAAGAAAGTGATAGTTGAACCACATGAAGTGATTATGATCAGCACTTCACAAATCTTTCATTGACCTGAACACAAAATATCACTTTTCTGCTGATAAAATCAAAGAGAGTAACTTCGCGTCCTTTACATCGAAAGATGTGTGTGTGTGTGCGTGTGTGTGTGTGTGTGTGTGTGTGTGTGTGTTGTGAGATCCTAACAACTTTGAAGGGGAAAGGTTTTGTAGTCGCTGAAATTATCTAATCAAAAAGCATTTTCATATATTTGTGCACAAAGGTGTGAGATGATAACATAGATTTGCATTTGAAACTTGCAACTAAAAGTTGGAATTTACATAACTTTATATTTCGGTGTCGTATCTTAATGAAACTTGTACCATTGTCTTTGTAGTTTTACTCCATTTGTTTAATGACCGCTTGATAATGAGTGGAATTCCACTTGAAGTAAATACCCAAACAAGGACACAATGAATGAAATCTTTACCGGGAATGCTGGATTTATTCAGTAAAACAGTTGTAATCATTATGAAGACGACTTATGAGGATGACTTTTTAAAGACACAAATGGACAGCGATTCATTTGAACATATCCCAAAGCTGCGGCGGCTTGCAGCTGCATATTTCATTTAATCATCACATATCATCACAGATTTAAACTACATTGATCTTTAAAGTAGCTATTATACATTGCACTCTCTGTGCCAGGGATTTTGAACAGTGTGTACAATACTATGGGATTTTATGTGCCAATAGGCACTCAAAGCACTCAGATGGTTAAGACTTTAGGCCTAGACGAAGTACTCGGCTGTCTTTTATGATTTAAGAAGCATTAATATCTGCCACTGGAGTTGTACCAGTTTTAGTGGTAGCAGCAGCAGCAGCAGTATGCCTAATATATTTAAAATATATAGTAGTATAAGTAGAAAGAGTAGTAACAGTAGTAATAGTATAAGTAGTTGTAGAGATGGCAGTAGTTGTAGTGGTTACATTAGAAGTAGTTTTAGTAGTAGAATTTTACCACCCGCGATGCTACAGTGTATCAGTAATTAAATCTCAGCAGTATAATTGGCGGTTGGACTTAATCATTAACAGTTGCGTACACCTTCTCCTTATGATCTTCGTTGTCGTTATCGCCTTTCAATTACCCCTATTTTTCTATCAAACATCCCCTTTCGTCATCTCAATTTTCCTTCCAAAATGTAGAACAAGGAAAATGAATATCACTACAAATATAATAAATATACTAGTATACTGTACTACTTTCACCACTATAGTACCTCCACTACTACCATAGTTCTACCACTAGTATAGTGTATTATTCTTCCTCGTCCTCCTTACCTTCATCATCATTTCTATCATAATTTCAACGAATCTTGCATTTTCATTATTTTCACCTTCTGAAACCTGCGTGTAGTAGATGCCAAAGCCAAGACCCCTCCCGCTTTCGTCCGATCGGAATCGAAACGTCACGTTACTGCTGGTAGAATTCACGTTGGGTAGCTGGTGAAGGCGACCGCAGAGCTCTGGGGTCAACGGTGGGTCATCCGCTGTGTTCCCATCGAACACTCCGAGGCTGTCAAGGCAGCGACCTGTGCAGTGTATCGAAGGTCAAAGACAGAGGAAGATCATCGGGTGTGTCAAAAAACTAGATATATAGGTTTTCCCGGCCAATTTCGCACTTTTTTTCAGTCCAATTCCTAATTGGTGCATTCAATTTAGCACAATTTAGCCTAGACGGCATGTTCGGTATTTCAATTTTATAATCTTTTCATTCAAATTCATTTTGGAGCATTCAAATTACCTATTACATCATTCGAATCAGCACTTTTTCAGTTCAAATTCGTAAGACAAGCACCATTTCGCAAATCGTTCATTCAATTTAGCACGATAATATAGTCACGTGATCACGTATACGCTGCGCTCGTTCATTCGAATTCATTCTTGGGCATCCAATTTCGCATTTACTGCAGTCAATTTAGCAGACACGTTTATGCTTTTATTCTGATATCACCTTTGCAATAGTACTTTCAAAACATGCGTATGTGTTTATAATGTTCGATAGCATTATTTCATTTACAGATACATTGATCTTAAGTTTGTTTTGTCAATAATTGGGAGAAAGAGGTTTCAATAACTTACATCGTGATTATTTCTTTCATCTGCATGTTTCATTATTTTCATTTGGTGGGTGCTAGATTACGTTAATTATCATTAGGAATGAATAAAAGTTCTTGGCTCAGCTCTAGCCATCAATTTGTCAAGGTTATTACCCTCAAATGCTTCTATGATTCTTTCCCTGTCTTCTTGAGAGATACACTCTAAAAACGCAAATGTTGAATCAACATTTAAAAGGGCCGAGGACTGACAGCATTTTTGAAGTGTTGCATCCAACTTTTAAGATAGCATTTTAAATGTTGAATCTAGCAGGAAAACCAACACTTTGAAAATGCTGTCACTCCTCGGCCCTTTTAAATGCTAATTCAACATTTGTGTTTTTAGAGTGTACGCCTGTACTAACTCGTGCTGCCATGACTGGACATAAGAAAGTAGAGTGAATCTATGGTATAACTGGTGCAAGCATGGCATGTATAGTTCTGATAACATGTGTGAAAGAACAACAAACAGAACAACAAACTTGAGTTATTTAGAGTCAAAGATACCTTTACTATATACTTAACAGTGTGTGGATGAAACAAAAATTCACATTTAAATACATATAAATCACGGTTCTCACCTTTTCAAAATAGAAATAACATCACGCCAATTTGAATGAACATGTTTGGAATTTGACTGCCCATACGCGAAATTGAATGACTGAAATACCATGTTCCGCCGGTGCTGGCGAATTTGAATGACTGAAGAGCATGTGCCAATTTGAATGCCCGTTTTACGAATTCGAAAGGCACATGTGCGAATTTCATTGATCGAAATGCTAAATTGAACGAACAAGTTGCAATTTTGAATGACAGAGTGTGCAGTGACGAGGATTTTCGCTAAATTGAATGAACCTTTTATCAAATGGACTGACAAAAGTGCGAAATTGGCCGGGAAAACCTATATTAACCATCTCTTGCAAGGTACGTGGACATAAAGGAGACAGAGGTTGTACAAACAAACGAAGTCGTCAGCGCTCGACAGACACAGATAGAGTCAATAGACGGCAGAAAATGTATTCTCTCAACATTTCACAAAATTTCACATTAAGCTTCAGACGTATTCCCGCCTTTTTGATGACTACCAGTACCTAATTGTTAATGAGAGCCAAAGCGTAACCTTCTCACTATGAGCATGTTATCGATGTGAAACTGATGAAAAAAAAATCCATATCGGTGAAATGTTGAGCAAAAGACCCCAGTTACGAAAATATTATCACTTTCAATATTGATAGAGTACATGAGAAAGCAACCTACTATAGTGTATCTCAATTGGCTCACTGTAGGCCTATCATTTTACAGTACACTGCGGGTATTACTGAAGCTTTTGGTCCACTCCTTTGTATTTTTGCGCTTATTTCTTGTACTGCTATCACTCGAAACTCTTAAGAGGCTTAAAGTCATGAAAGGGGACCCTTGTAGATCTTGCACTAGAAAGACGCCTGCACGTTCCTGTCAATAAGAAGTTCAAATCTAGTTTGCGTCATAATTAAGGACACAGAATGGACGGGAACGAAACAACGAAAGCCTATAGTATACGTATAATATCTCTTCGAAATGTATAACTACAATTATTGATGTGTTTTCGTAAACTTCTCCGTCTTTAATATTCACCTTGGTGTCATTAACGACCAATGTACCTCCAACAATATTTCATATTCACCTTTTATGACGAATAATAACTCGACATCTCGATATGATTACCATAGTGACGAGATACTGACGATATTTCTCCACTGGCTTCTGTCTTTTGATGTATTGATTTTAACATGCTTAATGTTGGTGCCTGTAATGTTGGTTCTTCAGCATACAGAAGGCTGATGACGTGTAATCTAATGCTCCCTTGCGAACACGATATGACCCCCCCCCCCCCCGTCCAATCATTTACAGTCGACGTAAGTGTAGAATTATTGATTAAAATTTATCGTCAAGCCGAAGAAATTTTCCACAGCCATATCATTCGGCAGATCTATCGATTTATTGTGTTTGCGTATGTTTGGGGGGGGGGGGGAGTGAGAGGAATAGGTTTAGGGACTATATACAGATGTCAGATGTCTGTATGCGTTCTATTCCTGTTTAGGGAACCTGCAGAAATAAACACAACAGTTAACATCATGTTTAGGGTTTAGTTTTGGTCTTTTTTGTTTGTTCTGTTTTTAGAGTGAAGTGTCGTGAAATATTGGTAGGCCTACATGATAACTGGAACCTTTACAAAAAGTCAGCATATACGTACTGTCGACATCAATTACTTGAAAAGACAAACTTTTGAAGGCAGTTGGAACTTTTGGTCAGTTGAATACCATAGAATTGAGCCCAACATGATAATGCATTGAAGATGCAAAACAAGAAGGTGGAGACTAATTATTTTGATGGCCGTATTACACAGGGTCTTTTTTTGGTATGGGACAAGAATATATTGTATTATGATGTATAATGATGAAATTTATGTACTCAGTTTAACTGTACATTCATACCCCACGAGACAAATCAATGAATTCCATTTACCACTCTCTAGGACGATTTTTGCAAAGTCTATATTCTCCTCCGCTGGACCTAAATTTTGGAACTCCCTTGACAGCAGCATAAAAGAATCTCTAAGTTTTAACACTTTTACTTTGAAATTAAAGAAAATGTTTATCAATTCTTATATCACTGGGGATTTGCATTTCGAAAGTTGCTAACTGATTTCTTTGCTGTTAAAGTCTTTATTTTGTTTAATCTATTTCATAACTGTTATATATATTACTTATATAACATAGTCCACTTCTTGGTAAGACCAAAGTCTCATGTGCCCTGGCGTTGACCCTTGAACTCTTCCTCCTTTGTCCTTTTCTGTCTCTTCCTCTGTCTTCCTGTCCCCCTCTGGCCTTTGACCTCCTATTTATTCTTTCCACGCGTATGTAGGAGAGCAGCTTTGTTTTTGTCTGTGTGTGCGTTTTGTGTGCGTACTTGTTTTATTCTCTGTTTCCCGAGGACTACGTCAAATTGTCTTGTTGCATTATTACTATAATTTTCACGACTCACGAGGGGACTGCATTCTACAAGCTTGGCTTTTTAGCAGTCCCCTCCATTTCCGACCTTTTCTTTCTTATGATTCAGTCACATTTTGCCCATGTACTTTCTGCCCCCCCCCCCCGCCCCCCCCCCCCCCCCCCCCCCCCCCCCCCCCCACGGAAGAAAGCAGTATCCAGTAACTGCATAGCTGCTGAGCTGAGATAAATGCGATTTTGTGTTTTTTGCAGATTCTTTAAAAACACAGAAACATTCAAAAATAATTTTGTGGTATGATTATGCACCATACCTAGTTGTCTAACAATACCTAGGAAAAAAAATATGTTTCCGTTATTTTTTAAATGTTATTTAGGAAAATGCAGTTACTGCGGTGGCTCACCCTTGATTCTGGGTAGTTTCCCCACGGAAAAAAGCAGTAACTGCAGACGGCCAGGAGTCTGCTGTTTTCCCCATGGAAAAAAGCAGTAACTGCACATGTCACATGACCATAGGAGGAGAATTGTTACCACCACCAGGTTATAAAGTTCTTCTACTTTCTGGTTAGTCTAGATCTATAAGATCTAGGACCTAACGCTAGACCTAGACTAGGTCTTGTCGATTGAATGGCATTCTGTGTAAAAATAAGGTACCTAACGTTACATGTAGGCCTACCCTAATTGAACTTTGAAGTGCCCGGCCTGGCCCCTGACACATGACCCTGGACTAGACAATAAAATATCAAGTCTCTTCGTCTTAGATCCTAGTCGAACTCTGACGTTACACTTAAGCTAGACTACAGATCTATGCCCAATGTTAGTGCTAGACCTAGATCTATTACGTTAGATTAGGCCTACTGACATTTTGTCTAACAGTAAACAGTTAACAATAGATCTAGATCCTACTCTGTAACGTTTAACTGGTACGCGGTAGACCTATAGGGCCTACGTCTAACGTTAGACTAACGTTAGTGTATTAATACTAGTGCTCATCTCCCTTCAATATATTTTCAGCTCACCTACATTTTCTGGTTCTGGCCAAAGCCATGGCTAACATGACTTTTCCTCTGCAATTCATGATAGATTTACAGGCATGCCTGGACCGCAGAAACTGTGTGACAGCATGGTTAGCACTGGCATGATCACTCAGACTGTACCAGACCTGCAATACTGTGCAAGTGATGACTGTGATGTGATGCAGTGTTTAGCTAGTTACTATTATATCCCTCACAAAATGCATCTCGTCCTCTGATTGGTCGAGAGCACTGTAAACAACAAAACATAATTCTACCATACAAGTGCGCGAAAAAGACTATACTCCCTAGGGAAATGGTAAAAATTATATACCTCATTTCTAGAATCCTCTCATCTGATTGGTTAAAAGGGGAGTCATGAAAATAACTGTGCCCTATTTTTGAGTTACTGTGACCGGGGCCCGGGCACAGTTAGTAAATAGGTTTTAGAGACAGTCGCGACCCCGTACACGTAGATCGCTCATATGTACGCACCAATGATACGACCGCCGCGCATTCATTCAGCGTGCTGTAAAAGAGACTAGCGGACTGGTTTGGAGACAATCGCAACCCCGTAGTACACGTAACGTACACTGTACACATCACTGTACGCACCAGTGATACGACCACCGCGCTGTCGATCAGCATTGATTACGAGTGCTGTAAAAGAGACTAGAATCTATATTTTCGGTATCTATATTTCGGAATCTATATTTTCGGTATATAAAACAAATAATAACTGCTTTACATTCGGGTCACAATTAAAATTATGGGCCCTCGGTGATGTGAAAACCGTAACCATGCCCTCAGCTTCGCTTCGGGCATAGTTACGGTTTTCACATCACCTTGGGCCCATAATTTTAACTGTGCCCTCATAAGCAGTCATTATTTGTATACTATACCACGCTGGTGATTTTCGCGCCTTTTTTGCTTCGCGTCGCGACGCGAAATATTTCACGTGTAAATGAATGGGTATCGCAGCACCTTCGCTTCGCGAGAGATTTCATGTACAAATGAATGGGTATCGCGGCGCCTTAGATCACTGCACTACGCGAGAACCACAAGGCACGCATACACTCAATGCGACACGGGTTACGTTAGAGAACTCTTATAAAGCCCTCATTCTACGTTACAACAGAGTAGGCGATATCGTAGATCTATAATTAGACAACAATAAGCAAGCTAGGGTTCTTCGACGTACCGTAGGCCTTTGAAAGTTGGTCTCGCAGTTCACTATTTAAACTCGAGCGACCCACCCAAAAGATGTTGACAAACGAAACTGCAGTAGATAGTAGGCCTGCATGCTCTAACGTTATATAGCGCTAGTTAAGCCTAACGTAAGTTCTACCTGTCTAACAGTAGGCCCTATTTCCCGTAATCTCATTCCTAATAATTATTTTTAGAGTGTCTAACGAGTAAGTTAGAGTCTAACTTGTTCACTGTTTACGTTAGAACACCGTACGAATCACACGAATTTACAGTGGCACTCGATGCTTTAATTGCTAGAATTTTTCCAGTGCCTAATCTAACCTTATACGCTGTTACTGAATGCTACCCAAATTTACAATGTATACTTGCATTTTAACAGGAAATGATAGTCCATATTCATGTACAGACATGACAGCTAGGTAGAAAGACGACAGAAAACACAATCAACTGCAGCTCACAGTCATATCGTTGATCAGCTCGAGCACGCACATCATCACCGCGCCGCACTGGCAACCGAACGTGGTACTTGTTGACAGATCGGATAGGCGTATTGCATGTATGAAGCGCGTAGTGAGTTTGCAGTTTGCGCATGTTTACCAGTACGTTGTACAGCAATGCACCGAGTACACTTCAGCGCAAAGACGCTTAACTAATAAGACACGAAAGTGCGCGCTAATCATGTACAAAACAAATGGACAGCGCGCGGTCTTCAAGCGTATACGCACATCACCTGAGACGCGCTACCTTGACGCTTGATACTAGTAAACATCAGCAGCGGCTTCAGGGACAGCGCGTCTCAGGTGATGTGTGTCTTTGCCTGAGACGCGCTGTCTTTGAAGATGTTGTTGTTGTTTGTCAAGCGTTTTGATTGTGAGATCATGTTGTTGCCAAATTTTTACCTCCACGAAATAATCCTTATTACTCTAAAATCTCGTTCTTCAAAATAATCCCCTTAATCGAAAAAAAGCTACGACTATAATTTTTAAATCTTTTTAAGATAATAAAAATACCACTGTCTTTGGCAATGAATGATGTTTCTAGGTGTACTGAGTTTGTACTTAGCTCTCTTTTGTATCGTCATGTAGGGTAGCCATTTTGTGTCCATTGTTATCGCGCGCCTTCATATCTTATTATCTCTACTATCTTTGCTTCAGCGGCTGAGCGCGCAGTTGTCTCTTCATACTACGCGTACGCGCTGCCCTCCTGCTGAGCTGCTTTCCCGAGCGTGAATGACTAGTCTATCTTCTTGAAAAGTAAAGCAAGATGCCCTTAAAAAAGAGGTAAATTACATAATACCAGCAGTCGAATACTCTTAAATTCATTGGGAGGGATATAAAACAAATATACCAGGCCAATTTTTCGAGGCACCGGTTGAAACTATGTGCCTTCGGTGACTTCAGTAGCACTATTTTCTTCGGGGCTGCGCCCCTCAGAAAATAGTGCTACTGAAGTCACCTCATGCGCATAGTTTCAACCAGGGGGGCGTTTCATCAACGAGTTTGTCGGAGTTTTCACCGACAAATTTGCTATCAGCCAATCAGACGCAAGGATTTACACTGACAACTGTTAAAAGCTAATGAAATCCTTGCGTCTGATTGGCTGATAGCAAATTTGTCGGTGAAAACTCCGACGAACTCGTTGATGAAACGCCCCCCTGAGCCTCTCAGGCCTGGTATATTTGTATATTATACAACACCTCAGAATGATGTCGAATTGTGATTGGCCAAGAACATGTCACATGACATTCAATAGAAAATACCTATCAAACTCATTGAGAGTGACAGCCATGCAATAGGCCCCTGGCATGGGCCTATTGAACGGCTCGAAGGTACTATAGCACGGCTTCGCAGGGGGCTACTATTGCACGGCCGCTCACTGTAGAGTTCTGTGGCTCACACTGAGATAGCAAAGCGCCAGCAAACTACGTGCTGGCCGGCTGCGCTGCGCTGCCGGTAAGTCTCACAGACCAGGCGCAGCGCGGTGGAGTACTGCAACGTTAACGTGTACTTCTGTACGCGCAGCTACCTTACCTAGCTAGTTGCATGTATTGCGGCCTTACCTACTGCTGTGTTTTTACTTTTGACTCTGATCTGCTGCGTGGACCACAGTGATCCCAAAATCAAGACTTCATTTCAAGTTGAGAAACCGTAATTTGATTATTTTTCTGTGTTTTTATACAAAATCATTTTCGGAAATAGACAAAGTCTAGACCTACTACTAGATCTACCGACATCTCAGATCGGCCTAAAAGGCCTAACTCGATCTAACGTTAGTGTAGAATGGATATAGACCCTGCACAGTTTGTGATTCCTGTGACTGTGTGGTCGAGTCATGACGAGTGTTTGAAAGCAGTACACAGGGTGGTTTACAATTCTCGGCCTAATTGTTACATTTATTTTTGGGCCTTCATGAGTGGCGGTCACTAATTTAGTACTGTGATTGTGGACAAGGTGTTGTATAAAACGAATAATTTATGATTTTGTTCGTGCATTGGGGCACGTAATATCGCACTCGGCGCGAGATTCGCCACTGGTCTATTCAACGCGGCGCTACGCGCCTTGTTGAATAGACCAGTGGCTTATCTCGCGCCTCGTGCGATATTCGTGCCCTGATGCACTCACAACTCATAAATTATTCGTATACTGTATTATGCTGCAGAATTTACGCGCATGCAGCTAGCTGCACGCGTATTCTGCACTCTGAGCGCGCTGAGTCTGCCAGGTTTGCTAGTCTCCAGAAAGAAGCTTTTTCTACAACTTGTCATATGATTCCCTGCGGGCAGAGTCAAGTTACTCAACTGGTGAAACAATCTTTTTATATCTACTCCCCTAACTTATGGAATAAACTGCTGTTTACATTGTTAAAAAAAATAGTAGAAAAAATGAATGGTATTAGGGGAAAAAATATACAGGAAGGACTATACAGAGTCTGAATGATTAGACTAAATTGTTAGTTACTGCTTTCTTCCGTGGGCTTTGTTAGTTACTGCTTTCTTCCGTGGGGAAACTTGCAAAGTTGAATCAACAGGGGTGGTATTCTGAGGTCGTAATTAAGTCTGTAATTAACTTCGTGATTAAGTCGTGAAGTTAATAGGCCCTTAATCATGGGCAAAATCGGTATTCTGAGGACGTAATTAAGGTATGATTAAGTCCCCTGTAATTATCTTAGGTCCCTCCCATCTAATTGTTATTCCATCCAATCAGACGCGTTGTTAGAAGCCAAAATGATGATTACACGCGCAAACATGCCCTCAATGCGCGCTCCTGCACGCCCCCTGTAATTACAACCCAAGAGCTCCGTGCGCACACTCCGGTATTTGATTACAACCCCTCACCTACGCATGCGAAGATCTCAACCTCTTTGCTCACATAAAATGACAAAATTCCTCGAAGATCGGCTATATTTCTTTTTTCTCTGAATTCTATGGATACCATGATAACAAGATTCAACCGCTCCTCGGTTACCGAAGACGGTAAGCATCGTTGTGGCAGAGAAAACACGATGTAATGCGTGATATCGGAGTAGTTAATGACTCTCTTTGGTATCATTAAGTTTTCCATTAACTTTCATACTTAATTACACCCTCAGAATACCGATTCGTAATTAACTCTGTGATTAAGTCCTCACAGAGGTGCACGCGCATTGATACGCGCAAACGCGTAGGTCCTTCCCGCCAAAACGCTTGTTGCTATGGTAGTTAATATACCCCCTACTTAATCATGCTCTCAGAATACCAATTCGGTAATTAAGTGCTAATCAGACACTTAATTAGCTCTCAGAATACGGCCCCTGGATGCAGTTACTGCTTTTTGCAAAAGTGAAAAATTGCATTTTTGGTCACTTTCTTTTTTTTTTTTTTTGCAAAACTGACCTATTAACATTGGAGAGCATTGGGTAAACTATTCATTTTTGCAAAAAAGTAAACATTCATAAAAATGTCAGTTACTGCTTTTTTCCGTGGGGGGGGGGGGGCAGCTTTTTCAACTAGTATGTTTATTGAGTCATGTAAACAAATGACGTGTATCTAAATTTCATTTGGAAATGTAATAGTTACATTATACTTAATTTGCTTATATGAAATTGTCATATTGTATGTTTTGGCCGGAAATGAAATAAAAATGAAATGAATGAAATGAAATGAAATTTCTGTAAAATATTTGTATGTTTGTGTTTGAAATGGAAAAATGAATGAATGAATGAATGAATGAATGAATGAATGAATGAATGAATGAATGAAAAAGGGAGCGCAGCAACAAAACGGTAAGCTGGAGGGTATGGAAGAGATATCCCCCTACTGGCGACGAGGGAAATTTTGCTTTTTTAGAAGTAAAATTCAGCGATCTGGTGCACATTTTAGGTAGAATACGCGGGAAATACTTCTATAAAACGTAAGAAAAATAAATATTAAGGAAAAATGTGAATGCCTAAATTGTGGTACCTGCCACCTCTCTCCCCACAACAAAGTCTGTCATCGTAATTGTAATCAACTCGTCTGTATCAAATTATTTAGCTATCTTGACCTCCACTGCATTCGATGACACTCATATACACTCGTAAGCGCTCATGAAACTTTTTTGTGACTATTACGCTTTAGCATAATGATTTGGACGGAATTCAAAGGATATGATATGGATGTTAAAAACAGTCAAAAAACTTGTTATGTTTATTATCTAATTACATGTAAACTTTTAAGACTGTCAAACACAGAACGTCTTCTACAGTCTCTCATAAAATATCAAATACGGCATATATACAAGGCTCGACACTATAGCACTGAGGGCCCCGGTGATCCAGGGCCGCCACTGTAAGTAGATGTCGGGCCACCACCAAAAAATGATATGCGTTGGTGATCCGATTGGGCCATCAAAAGAAAAAAGTAGTGTATCACGTTGATATGTATAATTGTCATAAACAAACATTGATAACCATGTTAACATTTTCTATATTTGAATGCTTGTGTCAATGTCTACTCAAAAGTGCACTCCAAAATATCTTTCTGAGATTTCTTAATGATGAGACACAAAAGGGCAGAAATAGACATTGGAAGAAAATAGCGGTGGTGGTAAATATCATGCCGAGTTTGAAAAGAGTTTCTACCGTTATACAGTCCCTCCAGAGAGAACCTGTGAAACTGCAGCAACAGTCGGTGGTCAGGGGAGGCGTAGAGCGTCATCGTA
Organism: Diadema setosum; assembly: GCF_964275005.1. Lineage (NCBI taxonomy): Eukaryota > Metazoa > Echinodermata > Echinoidea > Diadematoida > Diadematidae > Diadema > Diadema setosum. The sequence goes on from NC_092691.1 coordinate 18,003,677, forward strand.
CAATCGACATTCTCCTTGTAGTACAGTCCAACCTCGGGCTCGACCAGGCCCCCGACGTCGGCTCTCACGGCGCCATTGCAGTTTGAAGATATGTACGCTGTACTCAAAAAGCCCATGCCAAGAGACAAACGAATAGATAAAGGAAGAGATAAACGAACAGACGAACAAGACAATAGAAAGCAACATTACTCCTTCTCAAACAGACGAAGATATAACTGCTTATCGATAGGAGAGATGAACATCGCAGTCTATTTGTAAGCTATTGCTTCTGTCATCGTCCAGTATTTACAACACCTATTTCAGCCACCAAGCGTCATTTTATGATAACTTGTGCCCAGTGATCAGTGACTTGTTCTTGCAAGGGTGACGATGCTACTCTAAGATTTTTCTATTTACTGCATGTGGATAACGTTTAATTTAGTGGGGGCGCTGTGGCAGGTCCCGACTCCCAGTCGGAGGACCCGAGTTCGATTCCCGCCCAGTGCTTACACCGTACGTCCTTGGATAAGATGTTTTACCCACCATGTCCCTCTCGACCCAGGTGTATAAATGGGTATCTAGAACGCTAGGGTAATGATAATGGCGGGACCCTCTGGTAGAGCAGTGGCAACAATAAAGAGGCTACCCTGGATAAAGAAGACCTATTATTATCATTATTATTATTATTATTATTATTATTATTATTATTATTATTGTTATTATTATTACTATTATTATTACTATTATTATTATTATTATGATTATTTACAGCCCTTCATTGCATTCCACTTCCAGAAAGAAACAGACAGACTGACAGACAGGCAGTCAGAAATAATTGTAATAATCCTGTGTATATCGAACACACATTAGACAGGGTTCATATTTCTTGCAGCATACAGAAAAAAAGCAAACTTAACATGGAGAATCATTATGTCCTACACTGTCCCTGAAATTAGCCACGGAGTTTGCATGTATTGCAGTTCATATCATAATAGCTAGGACTTGAATCGAATAGAAATGATTTTAGGATTCTGTCTGAAGGAACCTTGAAGACGTGAAGATGATAATCCCTGTTTTCTCCGTATTTGACATTATTGCATGGAAATTAATACTTCTTGCTTATAGTGATAGAAACTATGTCACAAAAATATAGGCCTACTACATGTACAATGGATTATGAATATACTACATAACTTCTGACCATCGAGTAATCTTGCAAGTGCCGTGGAAAAGGGTTTGAATTCTCAGTTTGAAAACGCAGCGCACAGTCCATGTGACCATGACAACTCCTTCGAGATTATCAACATATTTGCTGAAAAGGAATCGTATTTATAAGCATATTTATGTTCACAATACCAATCCAACACACAAATAAACAATGGAATGAAAAAAAAAAACACGAAATGATTCTGGCATAATGAAGAATAATGCTTTCATACAGGCATCCGAGTTAATGTCATACCAGTGCAGGCCTATATTCTATGAAATAGGCGGACTATAAGGGTAGTAAAATCTATAACACTGAAGGAGCGCTTCGGGAAATCCGACTGCGCTATATTCATTTCCTATCTAGACTGAAACACTTGCAAGTTCAACATAATTTGGCACATGGAAAATTCCAAACTTACCGACATGAAGTGCTCCTACTGCGCTAACTAATGCCGTAAGATACACGACGGACGCCAGCTTGACTCTGAATGTGATGGGAACCTGTTGCAGCTGCAGCGACCCGCTGACATATGACGTTACTAAGGACGCCATGTTGGGTTTTTTTTTTTTCCTCTCCAGACGGCCTCACAATCATGGTGGGCGGCCAGAGATGTATGGTGATGCGGGCACGTTTGTGAACTTCACGTTCCTTCCAAGATCGTTGCTGGTCGCTTGCGCACCACATAACGGACAGTTAATGGGTGTTTGGCCAAATGTGTGTAGGCACTATTTGCTTTTCCTTGCGAACTTTGTCCTCTCCCAGCGCAATGTTGAGTTCAGTTTGAAACCGCCTCAAAAATAGTCTATGCAAGATACTGATCTCGTTACAAAGCGTAAGAGTCATGAGAACCTAATACAGTATACTTGATTTAGCGCGATTACATTGTGTTTAGTGTTTCATCAATACTAGAAACAACTGTGGTGGCGACTCTAAGGTCTGTTGCAAATATAGATCATATCTAGAATGATGGAAGAAAAAGAAGAATAAGTTTTTATCGAGGCGATGCATTAAACCTCCAAAATATAAAATGTAACAAACTATATAATGGTAAAAGTAGGTTATTAGTATCACCATTTTATAGCAAAATTTTCAAGCCTTAGGTTCGTGGCAAGAGAATAATAAATGGCTGTTTGACTGTGGTTTTGTAGCATTTAATAAAGGACTGACATATCTTTGCGACTGTGATATCATTTTGTCTATGAAATATCTGCCTCGCAAATAAAGCATACGACCGAGTAGACATGACACCGAAGATGATTCTATCTATACGTTGCAAACAATTTACACTCGAGTTGATTGTGTGTACGCATCATTTCCCAAAGCATGACACTATTCAAGTTGATAATTAGGGCCTGGTATTTTGTTTTAACTTTGTTTTCTGATGTCAATTCTCTTAGTGAATGCATGAAGACAAAATCACAGCCCCAAATCTTTTTACGCTTAGAGTAAATTTCATATTCTTATTGAGCTGCAAAACAACAAACGAAATACTCCATTTACGTAGGTTACAGCTTTGATAGTAAAATAATCAGTAAACCATTAGATGATGATTTTTTTTTTGCATGTGTGATGTAAGGGAGATCATAGAGACCAAACCGCGGTATACATCTTAAACTGTACAAATATTATGTCTTTGCAGGTGATAATGAAAGCGAATAAGAGGTTTTCCCCACTTCGATATAATTATATCTTACAATACTTTTGGAAACTTGGAATCAATCAAAATCATATCTTGTGTCAGGCAGACATGTCTCTTGATGTTACTCATTAATTGAAAAGAAGATACACTGTCAATGAAATCAGATAACACAACTTTTTTTTTTCTCTCTCTAACATGCCTTGTTTGCTTGACTGTGACCATGTAAACTATTCACGAGAAAAAAGTCGGTCCGAACCAAGTATCACGCATGAACAATTACATGTGATGACAGACTATTATATCTCGCAAATCATTTGTGACAACTAGCAGTCTGCGGGCGACGGGTGCACTAGAATACATTGAGCTTACTGCACCATAGGAATGCTTGGTGGGATGTAATGTCCTCTACAGTGCCTTTTGTGTGTGTGTGTGTGTGTGTGTGTGTGTGTGTGTGTGTGTGTGTGTGTGTTTGTTGTCGTCTTTTTCTTCCTCTTTTTCCTGTTGTTTTGTAGTTATTACACGTTTTGTTGTTGTTATTGTTGTTGCTGTTGATGATAATTATAATAATAAGGTGTTATTTATCCAGGGTAGCCTCTTCAGTGTTGCCACTACTCTACCAGAGGGCCCTGCCATTCATTATTACCGAAGTGTTGCCAGGTACCCATTTATGCACCTGGGTCGAGAGGGACATTGTGGGTAAAACATCTTGTCCAAGGACTAAGCACTGGGCGGGATTCGAACTCGTGTCCTCCGATTGGGAGTCGAGAGTCTTGTCCACTATGCCACAGCGCCCCCACTGTTGTTGTTGTTTTCTTCTTCTTCTTCTTCGTCCCCTCTTCACTCGTAATGAATTGAATTTGGTCTTTTCGTGTCAAAACCCGCTCACAAAGTCGCACATTACGTTGTAATACTTAACGGATTTCGGTCGGATGCGTTCCCGTCACTGAGCAAGATGAATAAAAAATTATGTCAGATATACCTCGTGGCTTTTAGCACAAGGAGAGGACACACTATCCCATCCAATGCGCGGCATCATTGCTATATCTTTAGAATTCTCTTTTCCCCCTTTTTGGTCGTCTCTCTGTGGGACATGATGTCAGTCTAGATGAGTTTTCTTGTCTACATTGTGTCGGAATGACAACTTGTGTTGATACCTTCAACCATATGCGGTATCGATGTCAGGTATCCCACGAGAAGACTCCGGGTGGAGCAGGTTGCCGTTCCGCACGTACACCATCGGCCGCACGTGGATCCGACATCGTTTTACCTCCACCAGGCCTTTCAGACTCGAACACTTTGATTTACAAGGTTGTGAGTTGAAGTCTCAGAGAGAGCAGTGATTGCATTGTTGTTTATAATGCCTCGGAAGTCAAAATATATCTAATGCCATTTTTCTGCGTTTTGTCAGTCGGAAATGTTCACGTTGGCTGAAGTGGCATACAGAGGTTACAGGAGGCTCGAAAGAAAGACGGCAGGGGGATAACTGATTCCGTCATAGTGAAATTTTAACAACTTTGATAGCAAGAGAGCGAGATGTTATGGACTACTTTCGAAGTGACATCCTTGCGTATATAGAGATGAATTTTTCTGTGTGCATGATAGCTTTCACGGTTCCAATTTTCACATGTCTATACGAACAACAATACCAACATAGCAAAAAACAAAAACAAAAAACCTTCTAATTAAAGGTTTGTTGTCATAAGCAAAGCTTGTAGAAATACGTCATGCCTTATAGAGTTTATTGAGCAAACCACATAATGATTCATATTTCATCGGTGCATGCTCTTAATGTTACGATGTGAATTGCCCCGGATGACGTGCAAAAAGTCATCTGGAATGACAGTTTTCATCCTTGCGCTCTAATCTTTGAAACTTTTGCTATTTTGATATGATTAGGTCAGAACCATGGGGGACTCTTTTAGCTAAGTGGCCGCAAAGGAGATTATTGAAGGAAATATTTGAAATGGGAAGTTGAGCAGATTTTTCTTTTTTGACACAAGAATTACCCCCTGGTTGTTTCTTAACCCATGGCCTACGAATACCTGGTGGTCCTGTGCAAAATCTAGTGTATGGAAATTGTTAGCGGGTCGAAAGGGCTTACTTGTCATGCTTTTGGAAGGTTTAAAAGAGGAACGTATAACGTGCACAAAATAAAGCTGCACCCTGATAAAAGAACAGAAACAAGCCATTCTCAGACTTACTTCTTGATAACGAAAAAGTGTATCTGAGATTGTGTACACTGCTTCATGTCTTGATGTCAATAAGAATCAATACGGCAATTTCTGGGATAAAGTTTATCACAGAAAAATAACAAATTGCAAGTTATTCCACTTGGTGAGCAAGTGAACTCAAGTTCAAACTGCCCTATAGTCTATAGAGAGTTTGTAGCTAGGCCCTTAGTCTGGAGATGGTTGTTTGTTCAAACGAAACAGTTTGACTCTAACGTCAAATGTTGAAAATGGGTTGATGAATTTGCACTGGATCTAGGTTGTCAGACGGGATTATTGGGGGCACTGTGGCATAGTGGTTAAAACTCTTGGTTTTCGATCGAAGGTCTCGAGTTCGAAATCCATCAAGTACCAACGTCCTTAGACAAGATGTTTTACCCACCATGTCTTCCCTTTAAACTCAAGTGTATAACTGGGTAATAATGGGTAATAATACAACGTGCATTCTGGTTGGACAGTGGCAACGCTGAAGTGGCACTCCTGGGGGCATTTCATGAAGCAGTTTGGTAGGATATTTTTTGGACACACTGTTACAAGCTACTGAAATCCTTGCATCTGATTGGCTGAGAGCAAATTTGTCCGACAAGTTTGTCGGACGAAATGCTTCATGAAATGCCCCCCTGGATAGAGATATATTACTACTAGTATCATATGTTCTGTGAATGTTCTCAGTCATCCAGGTGAAGTATAATAATAATAATAACAAGGTCTTATTTACCCAGGGTAACCTCTTTAGTGTTGCCACTGCTCTACCAGAGGGCCCTGCTATTATTATTACCCTAGCGTTGCCAGGTACCCATTTATACACCTGGGTCGAGAGGGACACAGTGGGTAAAAACATCTTGTCCAAGGACGTAAGCACTGGGCGGGATTCGAACTCGGGTCCTCCGATCGGGAGTCGGGAGTCTTATCCACTATGCCACAGCGCCCCCTCATGAACTATATTGGTAAATCTGGTCAACTGGACTTACTTGTAATTTGGAGTAGCAACGTTTCATGCCCTCTCCGGGACGCTTCATCAGGCCGACTGATCTTTGGCGGCAATTGGTTGTTGACCCGTAACAGGGTCGGGGAATTTCGGAAAGCGCCGAGGAATCTTCCGAACTGCCGGGTTGTAGGCTCCGGCTAGGTTGTGTCGCAGGCCCAGGCCCTCCTCGGTTTAAGGATGGCTCCTCCCTTTTTACGTTTACGGGTCAATAACCAATTGCCGCCAAAGATCAGTCCCGGAGAGGACGTGCAACGTTGCTACTCCAAATTACAAGTAAGTCCAGTTGACCAGATTTACTGACATAGTTCATACTAGTATCATAGAGATACTTTCCGAACTTGACCCTTTGCCTGGGGGAATCAAATGCTTCATGTACCTATATAAAATCTACTGAGTCCCACCCTTTTTAGGACCACTAACCTTTTACTCTTTTTTTTTTTAAGATATCTGAGCCATTTTAAAACCGATTTTCATCAAATAAACTTTTGATTCCTCTTAGAATTGCATGCTATTTAATACTTTACAATGATTCTAGGTGGTTTCTCTTTCAAAAAAAAAAAAAAACAAACCAACAACCCTGAATACCCATCTCAAAAAACAAACAAACAAACAAACAAACAAACAAACAAACCTATACCATCCCTCTAACTCCTGGTGACATAGACAGAAAAAAAAATACATCCAAACCACAGAAAGTAATGAACGATAGACACATTTAATTCAGAGTTGTATGATTGGTATTCAAGTATCCACTTACACCATGAGCCTGTCACTATATTGCATGGCCTCCTACATTTCCATCATTATCTTGTGATACAGTCCTACGATAGACGATTCGAACAACCATGATGAACAGTATGGTAAACTCATCATATGGACTTTGGTCACAGTTTTGTCCATCATACACTTTCACTTCATAAACCTCTTTTTATCATCATCTTTGATTTTGCAAAGAAAAATAGCTATAGGTTGTCTTATTTCTGTTGACTCTGCCTCTTAAATCTAACCAACAAAGCTATGAAATTGTCTTACAATAGAATTTGACACAAGCGCACGGTAAAATACTGACTTTACGATAATTTTTTTTTTCATAAATGCTCGGCCTTCACTCTGAGTAATAATAGATATATGGCACAATGAAAAGCAATTGCAGTCGATAATAAAAACGTCCAAGGCTTTGATATTTTCAATTCTAAATATTTAAAAATGGAAATGAACTCAAGCTTTTCAAGTCTTTCAATAGAAATCGGGTTTCGAAGTCACCATTACGATGGTGCTCCCGTCAGAAGGATATCGGATATTGCTGTTTTTGTGCTCCGTTTGTTGTGCGCTGAATTTCCAGCATACACCGAGCGCCAACCCTCACCTCAAATTGTCAAGGCACACACTCACAATCACCCTCCTTTGACACTACAGCATGCAAAATAAAACAGTTGTGTCAGGGGCAAGATACTAGTAGCCTCGTCATAATAAATCTATTCAAGATTCAAGATTCAAATCTATTTCATTTCCATCGAATAAACAAAGAAATCATATACAATACATATATGTACAGGATATTTGTAATAATTGCAGAATGTGATATAACAAAGTACATATGAAAATGAGTAGCAGATGAAAAAAAACAAAACACCGCAATTATATCTTTGCTAATATTTACATAAAGCGTATAATACAAGTCAACTAAGGATGGGGATGGAAATGCAGCAGAGCCCGCGGGAAAACAACAACAACAACAACAAAATAGATATAGAACGTGGAAGTAAACACGACATGGACTTTCAAGTTTAACCGAAGAACGTGATGCTGTCAACAACAGTGGATTTAATTCTTTCATCCCAGAACAGACTGGAGAGTATAGTGGGCGCCTTCACAGTATGACTACTGCGTGTTTTCAGGTAATTCTGATGAAAATATCCCTATGCAAACACGCTGCGCATAATTCATTACAGGAGTAGTGCATCGTGATAAAAGACACCAATATTTGTTAATTCGAATTTGAATGATAAGACACTCATGTGCTTACAATCCTACCAGACATCCTTATGTGCGTCTATGGGTGCGTTTATCAACTCTTTTTCTCGGCAGAAACAGGTTTTCCAAACAGCTTTCAAGGAATTTTTACGATTTGATAAACGCAAAGCTGTTTTGAAAGCCCTTTCGGAAAGCCTTTTCGAAAGCCGCAAATTTGTGGCTTTCCAAACAGGTTTCCTAAACAGGTTTTCTGAAACCTGTTCGTAATAGCCTTTTGAAGTTTTTTTTTTTTGAATTTTTTTTTTTTTCAACTGAAACATAGCCTTGTATTTTTTTTTTTTTTGCGTATACATGCATGTAACTTTATTATTGTATCATTTGATATCATTTGCAAGATGTATGTATACGATTGTGATATGATTCCTAATTTATACTGTGTTATGTTCTGTTGGAAAGAGGAGAAGAATAAAATAAAATGAAATGAAATGAAATGAAATGAAATGAAATGAAGTTGATAAACGCAAAGCTGTTTTGAAACGGCTTTGTAGTATTGTACTGCAGTTATGAACAATGCACGCCGTATATGACCTCTTCTCCTCGGGTCGAATTGCGCAATGCAGCTGTGCAGTGACGGGCCAGTTCTCGTGTTCGCGAAGAGTTGATAAACGCAACTATTTTGGAAGCCGTTTCTAAAGGGCTTTGGAAACGGCTTTCGAAAGGGCTTTGGAAACGGCTTTTGAAAGCCCTTTAAACAGGGGAAAGTTGATAAACGCAGCCTTTGGCAGAATGAGTGATTGTTTGCCCTCCTAATAATGTTGCCCGAGCATCTAAAGGCGAAAGAGGACAGACGGCGAGTTAACTTGGGGAGACACTTCGCTGAATAATGATATCAGGAGTAGGAGACAAGCACTGGTTGATATAAGATGAACCCCGAGATTCAAAGAGCAGCCAAAGATTTACAAACTGAAGAATCACGTGACAAAAAAAAAAATGTTTTCAAAAGACGAACTACCACAACACTTTTTTTTTCTTTTTCTTTTTGTTGGTTTTTATGGTAGTGTTCTTTGTTGGCATGCTTTTTTCTTCAAGTTAATAATTCGTTTTAAAAAGTATCCCTTCCATCAACACCTAAACCAATCCGTACCGAAGCTCTTTTATGTCTTTGGAGCGTTATCGCTGTTCAATGTAAAATCATAAAAACATGATTATCTACTCACTGATGATCACTTGAGAATAAAAAAATAAGAACCCAGAACTTTTATTCTGCTTCAAGCAAAGAGTTCCTAAGGCGTTCTCCACATATAAAAGTATAAATTTTATAATATAATCATATACTTTTATGATATTAATATGAATTTCATAATATATAATTTCAAAATATAAAAGGATTAATTTCAGTCAAATCAACGCCCACTTAATTTACCCGTACATATGATCGGCGTTAAGCAAGGGCGATTGAGTACTTCCTATCACAGTCTGCTACAATTGATGACATTAATCACACCCCTGCTACTTGGGGATGTACATCTTCTTCAAACCATCCCGTATCGAGTCGCTTTGGTCATCCTGTGGTATACTAGACTAGGACCCAGACACGCAGCCGTGGTATTAGAACCATTGACGACTTTAGCGATTGATCTACTCGGTAATCTATAATGCAGATTGATCAACGCCAAGATCTTCGTCATGTTCGTAAGCAGAATTACTGGCGTTTGTGTCAACATCGGGCGACTCTGTTGTGTGACAAGGAGGACGATGATGGTGAAGGAAGACGAGAAAAATCAACCAGAATTACGTCATTAGAGTTTTAGAACTGAAACAGTGTAGGCCTATATGTACAATAACCATAGTTTTCTCTAACTGAAGGTAAAGCCTGCTGTATTGAACGGTACTTATTATTTTTCGGTGGTCTCTTTTATTTCTCCAATTTATTTACAACTTATTATGGCACTGACATAATTCCCATGCCAAATTTTCACCGTCAAAGTAGAAAACTAGAAGCGAGTCTGTTCTCATGGAGTGCCTTTCTATGATCACAGATATAGTGATCTTGTCGTCTTGTTTTGTGAGGTTCATTCAGTTAACTAAACAGCATATTGGTAAATTGTTAGTATCATATCAGCGTGGCTAATCACACAGGGGAAAAAAGGAATAAATGAAGCGAAAAGAGACGGATCGTCCAGCGATCAAGGTTACTGAGAAAATAGACGGACACCACACCCAGCTAGGACTCATTAGCCTTGAACTCACCTTGTTTTAGGTTGGTGCCTTCCAAACCAAGTTCTGCAGTATCATCTACCCGTGGGTGATGCAGTTCCACGGCAAGATAATAGCTCCAGGACCCGAGAGCAGACCCTATAGTTGGTCCAACGATGGGTATGACCCACCAGTGGGAACCCCGTGGTCTTTATTCAACAACAAATACCGAATTCGGTTGACCCAGTTAGTGTACACGGCTACACGATGATTTCAAATATGCATAAACATCAACAGCAATATTATGGTCCATCAATTCAACAAACGAACTGATAACGCTACACAATGGCATTGCAAAAGTTTACATCTATTGATTTTGGTAGGCTAACAAGATGACAACTTGTGATGTTAAGACCATCACCAACAATAACTACTACTACTGCTACTACTACTACTACTACTACTACTACTACTACTACTATACTACTACTACGACCACCACTACCACTATTCTCCATCTTGGGGTCACGAGTTCGAGTCCGCTATCACCAGCGGTCGTGCCTAATAATATACAGCTGCACTTCATCGTATGGTCCTTCAGGGTAAGGTTTGTTATTCCGAAGGTTGGTCAAACCTAAAATGAAATAAGGTTCGCTAATCGAAAAATGAAAAAAGAAAATAAAAGAAATGGTGCGTACTAAGAAACCTTCAGAATTACGAACCCTTTTTCATTGTAGGGATAACGAACCGTTAGAACCTTCGGGATGACGGACCTTATTCCAGTTTCGGATTATCAAACCTTCGACATAACGAACTTAATTTCATTTTCTGCATTACGACACCTTCGGAATAACGAACCTTCGGAATAAGGAGCCTTCGGAATAACAAACTGTAACCGTCATTCGGAGGGGAATTTACGCCCTTGGTCTCGCTATTGCTCGTTTAGCATCTCATTACCATCGTTTCTGCCACATGAAATAAATCCACTCACAGTGGCGTAACTACGGGGGGGGGGGGGGGCACGTGCCCCCCCCCCCCCCAAATCCGCTGGTTAAAAAAAAAAAAAAAACTTACCAAAATGGTAATTCAAGGGTTAGTAAACTGCTTTTGAAATCGACATGAAAGGGTGATCAAGAAATAAGATATTTTTCTAAGATTTCTTTTAACCATAACTAAAAAGGTATATAGTGTGAAACATTGTTCAAAAAGCCCGGAGCCGACAAAAGATTGTGATTCAGCGTGATTCCTGGTTGGCATTCTGAATTTAAGCTGGATGTGCGCAGTGTACTCTGAACATCCGAACGGGAAAAAAAAGAGTCGTTGCAATGTTGCGCAATGTGATGTAGAATGTACACCTTTGTACCTTACGCTTCGTTATAAATATCAAAGCTAGATCATTGATTTTGCAGTGTTGCTTTACATACTAGTCTATATTAAAATGCCTTGCGTTGCCAATGATAAGACTTGACCTGGGCTATTTCCTAACTTTTCTATGTTATCTATAAACACACACACACAAACACAAACAATTATTAGGGGATGCTCTAAAGTGCAGATTTTGGACATCCTTCCCCCGCTTGGTCGCTTCGACGCTCCCTCGCTGGTCATACCTCCCCCAATCATGAACATAAACCAATACCCTTGACTACCAGTGGCGGATCGGGGTTTTTTTATGCCTTTCTCCTGATGTTGCTGCCTTTTCAATTTCCAAAGCGAAAAAAAATGCTCTACAAGGGGGGCGCATGATTGAATTGATTGAATTGAAAAAAAAAAATTGAATTGAAACGGCTTTTTTTGGACTGTAAAATGTCAAAATTTTCAAGCTCGCATTTAGTCGTTATGCCATTCTCCTGATGTTGCTGCCAGTAATTGACACCAGTTGCGCCCGGTGCGCGTTCCCCCCCCCCCCCACCTTAATTTCCAAAGTGAAAATAATATAGCTACAAACGGCAGTTCTTGGACTGTAAAATGTCAACATTTTCAAGCTCGCTCGCATTTAATCGTTATGCCATTCTCCTGATGTTGCTGCCAGTAATTGCCAGCAGTTACGCCATGTGCGCCCCCCCCTTTATTTTTCAAAGCGAAAAAAAAAAATATAGCTACAAACGGCAATTTTGGGACAGTGAAATGTCAAAATTTTCAAGCTCGCTCGCTCCGCTCGCTCGCATTTAATCGTCACTATGCCATTCTCCTGATGTTGCTGCCAGTAATTGCCAGCAGTTGCGCCCAGTGCGCCCCCGCCCTGAATTTCTAAAGCGAAAAGATATAGCTACAAACGGCAGTTTGGGACTTTAAAATGTCAAATTTTCAAGCTCGCTCGCTTCGCTCGCTCGCATTTAATCGTTATGCCATTCTCCTGATGTTGCTGCCAGTAATTTGTCGTTTCACACCGACATTCCATAATTCATGTAAGGAAAACTTACAATGGTGCTCAACGACTGCGCTGTGGAATGTATCACATTCCGTTACGTATTGTAGTCTCCATTAAGTTTGCAGACTGATAGCGCACGTACACATGCGCACACACAAACATACACACGCACGCACGCACAAGCATACACACCCTCATAATTACTTTTCCACGAGGTGCCCCCCCCCCCCAATGTCTTGACCCACAATACACCACTGTCCACTCAACAGTATGCTTATAACTCGTTCCTAGATTCTGCTAGGTATTGCTCAATCAAGTGACAGTAATGGCACTATAGCGGTGACTTTGTGGCAATCCTGATAACACTGGTATAGCTTTCCGGCCATTTGAAACAATGATAAAATCTAAATGAAGAATAATTACTTCTGTAACAGGGTAGAGAAGAAAAAAAAATTAAACCACAGTTGTATATACCACTTTCAAACTGACTTAATCGGGCGTCTATTCACAGAGGCCACGACCCTGATAGCAGAGACACGTCAGAACGACGTCTATTTCACGTCAGCGCTGTACCTATATACATTTGTTGAAACGTTGTGTTTTATTGTGCGTTGTCATTTGGCGAAAGACAACTTCATTTTTAGGCAGTAATGGTAAATAATCAAAAGAAAGCTACTTTACCCGATATTAACCAAATTCAAGATCTTTTCATTTAGATGGAACATCGAGCATCACATCAGGGGGGCATTTCATGAAGGAACTTGTCGGATAAAATGTCCGACAAGTCAATTATATCCGACAAGTTCAGAGAAATCAGCCAATCAGACTAAAGAATTTCTCAAAACTTGTCGGATATAATTGACTTGTCAGATATTTTATCCGACAAGTTCCTTCATGAAATGCCCCCCAGAGTTATAAACGCTACTGACGTTGTACTGTTGTTGTTTTTTCTTTAAGTATACCGATAACTCGATGGGCGCCTGACGGCGCAATGATTGCATCTTCCATGCACTTGGTATGTGTGTCTATGTGTTTGCGTGTGTGTGTGTGTGTGTGTGTGTGTTCGTGTGGGTGTTGTGTATCTATGTACTTGTGTGTTTGTGTGTTTATGTGCTTGTGTGTTTTTGGATGTGGTAGGTGTGCAGCATACCGTTACTTGCAAAAGTCTTGTGCATGCTAAAAAAGTAATAATAATCAAGATTTATTTTGAAAGAAAATAAAAGTAGGTCAAAAAAGTGAGGTCGTTGTTCACGTCTGAAAAAATAAACTTTCTGGTCATAATCATAAAATTGTAAGAAATTGTACACTCTTTTGTAACGTTATTCAAACTTTCAACTTGTGTTATGAGCACATATTTTCTATTTCAATTGCGGAAACATATTGTGAACTACAGGTTGTAGTTTAGTAATCATGTTATTAAGCATTACAACTTTTTGCTCGTATATTATATATATATATATATATATATATATATACTCCTAATGTATATATATATATATATATATATATATATACAACAATGTTGCAACTATATATACAGGAATAGGTGGTAGACGTAGATACAGGATTTAGGACATTAGGAGTAGAGTAGGTTAGATTCGTATTATGGTTGTACCTTGAGTTACAGCTTTATTACATCTTGGAATGAGATACTGCTAAGCCTTGCGGTCACAACTTAAAAAAGATATCAAAATCACGTCCATTTTATTTGTTTATTTTCGCCAAAAAGGCGACTTTAGGACTTTTTTCTTGTTTTCTTTAAAAAATATACGTTAGAAAGGCATGAATTGACGTGCAAACGACGTGTAAATGACGCTACTCTGACGTGACATCTTGTCTTAAAAACGGTAATTTACACGTCATTAAGAGTTTTCTATATGACCGCCAAATATGACGTCTTTTGGACTACTTCTACACTTGGACTACACGTCAGAACGACGTCTATTTTATGTCAGCGCTCTCGTCAGAAAGACGTCGTAAACTGTCGACAAAATTACGTCATCTTACTCAAATGGAAGACGTAAAAAAGACGTCATATTTAGACGTCAGAAAGACGTCTAATATGTCGTCTTAACGACGTAAATAAACAAAGATAATGGACGTGATCTAAACGTCTTAGACTGACGTTAAAATGTATCTTTGCTCAAATGGAAGACGTCAAAAAGACGTCATATTTGTGACGTCTGTCTGACGTCTAGCTGGTCGTACAAAGACGCCTTAATGACGATTAGACTACTACTTGAAAGACAATATATCACGTCAGAATAACGTCATAAACATGTCGTTTACACGTAATTTACACGTCATTAAGAATTCTCTATAATATGACCACCAAATATGACGTCTTTTGGACTCCCTCTACTTAAGCAAAAATACGACATATTTCACGTCAGTTTAAACCATCTATATGAGGTTCATTTTCTTTATTTTCGTCAAAAAGACGTTTTTTGACGGCAGATCTTGTCTTTAAATTAGAAATTTACACGTCTTCATGGAGTCATTGTATGAGCACCAAGACGTCAGAAAGACGTCACAAATATGACGTCTTTTAGATGTCTTCCATATGAGCAAAAATGCGATTTTTTTTTCTTTACGTCAGTTTATTAGACGTCTAAATGGCGTCGATCTTCTGTGATTATTTGTGCCAAAAAGACGACTATAATGACTTCAAATTGACATCATTCTGACGTGTCTCTAGTATCAGGGAATACGTCGCTAGTATGACGTGAAAAACACCTTTAAAGAGCAACGTAAATTTGACGTCATTTATTCGGTGTTAATATGACGTCATAAATATGTCCTGAATTGACGTAAATTTTACGTCTAGTAATACGTTAATTATACAACGTCGTAAGTACGTCGCAAAACTGACGTAAACTTTATATTATCAATTAGTCGCTAATATAACATCAAAAATACGTTGCAAAGCGACGTAAATTTTACGGCAGTTACACGGCGTTAATATGACGTGAAGAATACACGCAAAACTGACCTAAATTTTACGTCTTTTGTACGGCGCTTATATGACGTCATAAATACGTCGCAAAACTAACGTAGATTTCACGTTATCAATACGTCGCTTATATGACGTCAGGAATTCGTCGCAAAACAAAGTAAATTTGACGTAACTATTACGTCGTTTTTATGACGTGCTAAATACGTCGCAAAGCAACTTAGATCTTGCGTCATTAGTACGTCGTTAATTTGACGTGAAAAAATACGTTGCAAAATTGACGTAAATTTTACGTCATTAATACGTCACTAACAATTGGTAAAACACATGACGGAAAACTGACGTAAATTTTACGTCATTACGAAGTCCGTAACATGACGTGATAAATACGTTGCAAAAAGACGTTATAATCACATCATTTTCTGGTCATTCTATGACGTGCGACCAGTTTTACCAGTTGCGACCAAATAAAGACATCTTTTCGACGTCAATCTGCTATGTGGGAATTTATATTTCTCTGGTGTTGTTACCATACACAGGTTTGACTGTTCAGTGGTGTTAATGAAATTAAAAAGAATGGAAAAAGAGGAAGAATGAATTAATGAACCAAAAGACTATCCTCACATCCAAATGTCCGAGCCATAGCCAGCGGCCGCCAGCACCAGCCTCCCCGACAGGTCAAGCGTAGGATTGAGAGGCGGTCCAGCGTTGTAGCCATAGGCGTGGATGATGAGAAAGACGATGAAGCCGAAGAAGAGAGGGATAACGCCCTGGGGTGGAGCCTGGTTGCGACGATCAGCCACGGCTCCGATGAGCGCCAGCATCAACGCCGTGTTCAAAATCTGTATCAAGATTGTGGTAGATTATAACGTACTGCTATTCGCCAAACTCGATGCGTGGCCAACAAAACACCATAGATCATTGATTACACTTGTATTCTGAAAACTCAATCAATCAATCAATCAACCAATCTCTCTCTCTCTCTCTCTCTCTATACATATATATATATATATATATATATATATATATATATATATATATATATATATATATATATTTATTTATTTATTTATATAATATATATATAAACCCCTCAAAAAAGTTTGGAAATCTGAGTTTGATCAATCATTTCTCATTTTTCCTTAGAAATCAGCATTTTCATGGAGTGAAACATGTATGCGTTCAACCAAAAAACAGATAAACAAATAAACAAACACACACACACACACACACACACACACACACACAAACGAGCATGACTCAAACCATTTTATCTCACAAAACCTCGCCACATTAACCACAACAAAGACATGAAGAAGTGAAATGGCATGGTCTTGGTTTTATTGGTGAGTTTCATCTTTATTATGTCTTCATTTTGTCGTTATTTTCTCTTTACTTTATGTTTAGTACATTGTCTTTATAATTGTCAATGAACATGGTCGGGGCTCAGTATCTGGTGGACGACCCAAGTGCTTGCACCACCGCCTGGCACCGTGTCCTCATGCTGTTGATTAGTTTCGTGATTCGCTGCTGAGGAATGGCGTTCCACTCGTCAACCACTATCTGACGGAGTCCTGCCAATGTCGTTTCATTTGTGACCCTCTTCCCCACAGCTCGGCCAAGTTGATCCCAAAGATGTTCTATGGGGTTGAGGTCAAGGCTGCATGCAGGCCAGTCCATTCTAGTGATGCCCTCTCTCTCGAGAAAGTTGCGCACATATCTCGCTCTATGTGGTCAATTGCGTTGTCATCTTTTTGAAGCATCTCATCTTTAATTTGCCCTATGGCGCGGGCTTTTTGAACATTGCTTACACATGGCATGATGTACAACCATAAAACTTGATGAGCTATCAAAATTGTCTGGCATGGCACCACTGAAAATTTGAATGTGAAGTTAAGATGTCTGTTGAAATTTGCCTTCATGGCTGACCAGTTGAGAACAAAAGACATAATACAAAAGAATATGTTGTCTATTTACTCTTCACGACCGTTTTTATTCATAAGGACAGTTCTTGTTCATTTTGCAGCTTTTCAATGCAGACCTTATCAGACACTTTTGAGTACAGCCCTTTACTTGATAGCATAATCATATTGAGTAGGATATTTCAAAGAGAATTTGATAATCTTTCCATTGATAGCAAGCATGTATTGTATAGTGCTTACAAACTGGAGAAATTTACAACTGCAGTCAAATTTCCAAACTTTTTTGAGGGGTTTATATATACATACATGTCGAGAATTCACGTATTGGCTCCAATATAACGAAGAATCAAGAAATAAACTAGTAATGCATTTTTTTTTTGCCAATAAAGAATGAGTTTATTGTACTAATTTTCGGTGGCCTCCACCTTCTTCAGGAGTCTGCAAAAAAAAAAAAAAAAGCATTACTAGTTTATTTCTTGATTCTTCGTTATATATATACAGTCAAACCTGCCTTAGCGGCCACCTGTCTATAGCCGCCACCTAGTGACCTAGCTGTCTGTAGCAGCCACTGAAAAATCCCCCCGAGAGAAAAGCCCTGTTTAAGACCCTGTGTATAGCGGCCACCTGTCTAACGCGGCCAGCGGCCACAGATTTTGTTTCCCTCGGTAGATTTTCACCTGTCTATAGCGGCCACAGACCCGGTAATTCGGCGTGTTTTTCTGGTTTGTGGCCGTGCCAGTCATTCATGGGCAACGTTCAGTGATCGCCACCGCTGCATTCATCACTTATTCAGTCATGATAATGCACTAGTGTTAAGCTTTCTTCACGACTGTACAACATGCTACTGTGTAACAATTTCATAAACGCCGGCATTGTTCAATGCATGAAACGCACGTGTGCATACATACGCATGTACATGTATGTCCTACACTAAGTACTTATAGATGTATACAACGATGATACATGTATCACATGTACAGTACATGTATAGGCAATGCACACATATAGTTGGATAACCTGTCTATAGCGGCCACCTGTCTATAACGGCCATTTTTCGTTTCCCTTGGGTGGCCGCTATAGACAGGTTTGACTGTACTGTATATATATATATATATATATATATATATATATATATATATATATGTATATATGAAGGGTCTGTTTGCAAAAACCGATAAGTCCATTTTTGAAGATTTTGAAGTACGATCTCTGTCATGAAGTACAAAATAATACCTTTTAAATGATATATCGGTCACTACATATAAAGGTATATTTTTGAAGTTATGGTCAAAAGAAGCAAAACATTTCTTATTATTCTTTTTATTTTTCTTGACCTTTAATCGCAAATATCTCCATTTGGCAAATATAGACTTATCGGTTTTTGCAAACAAACTCTTCATATATTTATATATATGTAACATTATATAAACAATAGATGATTCATATATAAACTGCGTCAAAATTTAACGAAAAGTGTTCTAAACACTGATTGATGCGATACGTTGGACGATATAGGCCTACATGCATTCTACACATAAAGTAGATGACACTTTCAGTAGTACACTATCAGTGCATCGAAGAGAAGTTTGATACTAGCAATGACAATTATTCAGCAACATGATAGCTCAATGGATTCAGTTGTGAAAACTCTTGAAAAAATGATACAGGAAAACAGGAAAAAGCAGTATGTGTAAGCGAAGAAAAATTGGTCACCAGCTGAACGCCTATATAAATTGTATTGATATGTCTCTCAGAGAATTTAAAAAAAAAAGAAAGATAAATGACTTGTATCCGTGATTTTTCACTTGTGTTACTCTTTCCCCCCAAATCAGTCCGTCAACTGACTGATAGCTGAGTATACAGAACCGTCGGCATTCTCTTGTGTGCCTTTGCTCTCGCCACGGTCATTTTGTTTACTCCATTCGTCCACTTCCTGACGATACCCATCCATCCTGTTTTTGTACGTCCTAGCCTTGCCTTCCCTTCAACGTGTCCTTCTACCGTCATCTGTGCTGTCTGGTCGCCGTTTCCAATGACCGTGTTTCCACATACAGCTTCCTGTTCCTTAGCTGTATGGGCAAGCAGACCTTCTTCTTCTGAAACTCCTCGCATTGGTCTTCATATCTCTCTAGCTGACCTGGAACATTCTACGCCATACCCACAGCTCAAACGCATTTAATTTCCTAATTTCCCTCAACTGAGACTATTTTCATTTCGTCGTTTTGATATCGTGCCGAAAGAGGGAAAGAGAAAATGAGAGAAAACATCGAAAGATATTGTGGAGAAAACGCTTAATTCATAGCTACTTTCAATCCATTTAATCACCAGAAAAAGTATGTATTATACGTGTGATCATCAAATAATAGTAGTAAATCTGAGGTGTTGCTCAAACCTGTTCAAAAACCGCTGTAATCGGTGACAGGAAAGGCTGGGGAAAAGTGGCGAAGATTGAAGCTGTCCCATTCTCACCGAAAACCTGTCGAGTTCCACCGTCCAGATCATCAAAAGCGTCTATGATTTAGTGCAACAGAAAATAGATCACGCTCAAGCATCATAAGTGAGCAAATTAAAACGAAAACAAACTACTGCATCTGATTACGTAGAATTGAATCCTTAAAAAAAAAAAAACGCTCTCTGTTTTTCCATGTAGCTTTCTTTCAATCTAGAGAAGGACCAGTCATAAGGGTTACAGCTCGTTATTCCGAAGGTTCGTTATTCCGAAGGCTCTTTATTCCTAAGATTCGTTATTCCGAAGGTTCATTGTTCCGAATTTCATTTTCGGATTAACAAATCTTCGGAGTAACGAACCTTCGGAATAACGCCACAAATTTTCGGATTAACGAACCCTTTTTCATTTTCGGATTAACGAACCTCTAGGTATAGGGAATTTGCGTGTTTCGGAGTAACGACCCTTCGGAATAACGAACCTTCGGAATAGCGAACCTTCGGAATAACGAACAGCACCCCATAAGAAGTTTTCTGAAAACACAAAACAACAGCAGATCACCTTTATACTAGGTGCTACAAAAACATTTCCCACTTTTGATCCATAACAGTTTGAAAACTACAAATCAGATAACACTGTCATTGGTATGAGTAATAGCTGAGTGGTGTACAATTAAGTTGCAGATGATTTGTATATGAAAGCATAAATCATTTTCGTGAAGTCCATGATTAATTTTAAAGTTAGGTTCCAGATTTTGGTCAAATTCTAACCCTATGTACAAAATTTGAACATTTGATTAATGATGTGTATGTGAGTGTGTGCTTACAATGGCCTTGAACAATGGACATGAATATCACCTGTTCAGAGCTCTGCTGAATAGGCTTCAGAGGTCTATTGCTCCAGGCACATGAATGCTTTATTAATGATTCATGTGGATTGCCCTGGGCACTGCTAGTCTGAATTCATGGTAAAGGGTGAAATGCATGCACATGAAAAAAAAGTAAGCACATGTATTTCCATGTGCTTGCATATACTACATTTCAGGATGAATGAAGACTAGCTGTGATAGTGGAATTTCTCATGAATAAATTAATAATAAAGCATTTAAACCCTGGCCATTGTCCAGAACCATTGTCTGGGTGTTAACCACACACTCCCATACACACCAATAATGACCACTGTGCAAAGTAAAGGTTTGTACAGAGGGTTGAAAATAGAGCAAAATCTGAATCCTAACTTAAAAATTCATCTTTAATTTCATGAATCTGATTCATGCTTTCATTTTTAAATTACTTCCAACAAAACCCTACACTATTCAGCTATTGCTCATATCAATGTCAGTGGTATCTGATCTATAGTTTTTGAACTATTAAGGATCAAAAATTGGAAATGTTTCTGTAACACCTAGTACTTATACCATGTAGGGGAGGAAGGTCTCGAGCCTCGGTGATTAAGTTTGCCTTTTCCTCCCCTGGCAACCAGCAGCATGCACCTGGAACCACCACAATATTATTTTCATATCATGTAATACGATTTTCTGTTTGTATTTTATGTCAACTTGTATTGTATATTGAATTGCCGAATAAATAAATAATAATAATAGTAGCAATTCAAGAGTGATCGGTCTGTACATAATTTAATATTGTTTATATTTATTTTGCTTCGGCTCATTTTGTGCTTCTGCTTTAGACTACTAAAGTCATGCATATGATACTGGTAATTCGTGTTTCTCTGTCGAGAGCCTGTACTGAGTCTTGCTTTCCAAACGCGTTCGCTGAAGGGGGTGAAGTTCAACGAACATTCTGTCGTGATTAGTCCCCAAGTTTTCATCCTGCGCAGCTGGCCTATTGCATATTTTATCGATGTTACTTGTCCATTCCGACAGATTTAGAGTGTATCGGAGCTGTCGTGAGATCTTAGATTGTGCTTCCACTAAACACCATTCTTATATAAGCTATTAAAAGTGTTCCTTCTTCAGACATGTCCTGGGAACAATCAATACATGCACTTCGTGCCCTAAGTCGAAAATGTAATTCTGGTTGTCTGTTTACGCAGGACTTCAAAGAAGACACGCAATAATCAGATCTCGTTGAGATTAATGGATACATTGTTGAAGATTACTAAACGGGCTATTGGTTCAGTTCCCCCAGTGCCAATACTCGTGGCCGAATCGGGACATAATTAAGTGATCACACAAAACCATCCTCATCAAATCTGTACAAGTAATCTATACTATAGCCCGCAAAGCAAGGATCTAAAAACTTCGTGTTTTCTTTTGAAGAACAGTTAGAAATTGATTTGTGTGTATATGTGTGTGTGCCCTGCATTAGCTATTTTGCAATTGTTATAATTATCATGGACGGGCTTCTCGTCTATGATAATATTCTCATGATAGTTTCCTGTGTTCACATTCACTGTTAGTATAAAGATAACATTGTTTTCCCCTACCAATCCATCCCCCTCCCATATTTCTCTATTAATCTCTCCGTCTTCCTCTCTCTCTCTCTCTCTCTCTCTCTCTCTTTCTTTCTCTTAGATAATTGCACCGTTAAGAGCAATAGATGAAGAAAGGAAAGGCAACTGTTCCTTCTTAATTCCCTACCCTGCTACATTATAGATCATAATCATTTATTGGAATCATTACACATTAGATCTATTTTTGACGTTTTGTTTAGAGTGAAAATGTTATGATAAACCAGTGTATGTTTCAGGTCAAATATGGATAGTTTAGTTTTGGTTGAGAGGGGGATTCAAAGTTTATCTTTTTTGCGAGATAATTGGAAACCATCTGTAAAACATTATTGTAAGAGGAATTCAATGTATATTCAGAATTATATGCTTATTGTATCACGAAACTGTTGGAAACATTAAGGCCCCATCTCAATCAAAACTATATCACCCCTTTAATACGTAAATTTAGACAAACATAACTGTGGAAGCTTCATGAATCTGGGTGTAGAACAGTCAAAAAGAAAGACAATGGAATTTCGAAGTTTTTTCATGTGATACTGAGTCACAAACACATAGCTATGATTGGCTATGACCGCTTGTTTGTCAGATGTTTTAGAATTTTTCAACTTTTTGATAATTCAATTCATATTCATTTCATTTCATTTTCTTCCACAGAACATAACATGATGAACGAAAATTACGAATGATCTTGAGAACACAATAATTGGCTATATGATGAAAATTAGAGGTGTTAACGAATTAAAAGCAAATGTACATATTTTCCAACCAATTGTAATATGTATATTGCAGTATCCGTGCTCTGAGAAAAAGCAAAATGAGGGGTCCACTACAAAGTGGAGCTTACATACTGTGGACAAATCATGTAATCGACTCATGATCTTACAAAATAAAAATGTAAAGTCATTCTGGACATGACAGACATCACAGGACAGAAGGAAACAAACATAAAAACAAAACACAAATACATATACAAAATCACAGCAACACAGTATGACTATATAGACAAGGTCTACAAGCTGTTATTGAAGAATCAGAAAAGGGACGGTCAAGAAAGTTGCTTGAATATCTGATGATTCAGTGTAGCTGTAAATCTGTGATGATAAAACGAAAATATGCATTTCACTATCTGGGGATGACGATATTTATATTCATTACGGATTAATTACAAACACTGTCTCTTCGGTAGGACTCGAAAAGAGGCAAAATATCAGCTTGGGCTAAAAAGATTATATAATGAGAGAGCGTTTTCTTTTTTGGTTTCATCGTTCGGAGAATCAAAAAATGTAGGGCCTGTGTATGTGAATGCATTTTGAGCTTATCAAGTCCTTAAGACCAGTAAGTGAAAACGATTCGAACACCTACTAGGATATTTATGAAACAATTCATTTCTCTAAAATATGAAATTAAAGGTATGTGGGATTGTATTATACTTCAATTAAACATTATTGTTTCAACTGTAACCAATACAAATCTTTAATTTTTTGAATTCTGTAATCCAAAAAACAAATGGTGAATCTGACTGGATGCGCGGGGTGATCCGCTTAGATCATTTCGGTAGCAACTTTTTGGTAATGACAGCAGTTTATCTAACAAAATGAATGCTGGTGGTTTTTTCCCCATGCTAAAATTCCATAGTTTCAGTTAAAATCAAGGAAGGATATAAATTCAACAGAGAAGTGGAAGGCATATGCAATTGAAATCTGTTGATAATACCAATGTTACGTGGAATAGCTGTACAGATGTTGACCCCAAGATGATTTATTATTGACAGTGACAACCACCCAGAAATTTGATTTTAGATATATTTTCCAAAGGAGTGCCGTTAAATAATATGATATCTGTTGGCAAAACTTCATTCGAATGGCTAAAAGTCATGTACTATATACTTGGCTTCTGAAGATTTAGAGACAATTTATTTGCTCTTATCCATCGAGTAACTTTTTGCAATTCGGAATTTTTTGTTCATACAAAAGTAATTGGAGTTTGGTGCGAAAAGAAAACATTTGAATCATGTGCTAACAGTGTAAATCACTGGATATTCGAGGATCTGCAAAAATCATAATGAACCATAAAGGACTAATAGTAAACCACCCAGTGGAACATCGCAAGTAATATCTTTCAAGCTTGAATATTATCCCTTCATAATGTACATCAACTATACCTCCCCCTCCCCCTTAAACAAAGTTATCTTGTTGAAATGTTCAGATTATAATGTGAAGGCATAATATTAATTCAAGTCTATGATAAAACAAAGAAAAGAGAAAGAAAAAAACAAGGTGAACTTTTCTTTGAATTGACTTGTAAGGCCATACATAGTGAAAATTCGTATGATTTTCATACTTGAATGTGCTCGGTAACATCTGAATTAAGAACTGTAATTTTCTGACTTTTTTACGTCTGGCTTTCATGAAACTTTGTTGTTCTGTTTCTTTGATTTTGTTTATTCAAAGTAAATTCAGCAATACGGTCGTGATGTCATGACGACACGAACAATCTTGTGTCTATAACAAGGGGCAGTATAATAGAAATTACTATACTTGTACCTGTGTAAATCAAGTAGGCTGTGCCAGCTCCGAGAAAACCTCCCATAAGTTGTGCGATGATATAGAAAGGGACCTTCCACCAGGGAAAGGCGCCCACGGCAGCCAGGCCTAGAGAGACGGCTGAGTTTAGGTGACCACCTGACCCCAGGGATATATCATGAAAGACGCTTAGTAGTTGGCATGTCAAAATATGTCATGTAGGTTTCACGTAATTAAGTACGTTACAAGCGTGCATACGTATACTGTTAAGATTTTGGTCGCAATATAGATTCCTATATATCTTTAATACATCTACCGTTTTACTTAAAGGCATAATTTACCATTTGCAGATAAAATAAAAACCCAGCATTAGTGCTTGTGAGTGAAATGTGAGTTAGGGATAGAAACAACCAATGTAAAAATTTGAACCAGTATGTGAACAATAGTTATGATAGAAAATGTTTCCAGACTAAACCGCCTAATATGGTTTAATGAAACAAATAGTGATATCTCCTTATATTTTAGGCTTTATTGCGAAAATTTTATATGGTAGGATGTTTTGTAATGCAACTGACCTATAGGCATCAAAAGTAATATCTTGAACATTTTTTAAATCACTGCTCCCAAAGGTAAACAGGACCTTTAATAAAGGAGCATATCATCATAACAAGTAACATAAGATGATAAAAGTCATTTAATCTCTTCAGGAAGAAAATTGAAATATGTGAAGACAGCGGAAACAGAGAGCAAATGAAATAAGAGGAAACGAAATGGAAAGGTTAACTTTCAAATGTTATGTTGCTATGAAGGCTAATCAAACTACAGGAGAGAAAGGACATTAATTTGCATCCTAAACATCTACTTCTCCAGAGGTTTCTATCCTGTCGATTGCTATAAAAAGCTTTATGTAAGGGTTCATTATAAATCAGCTGTCGTTCTCTTCCCTTTGATAACGTTAATGACGTCAAATTTATTTGCGATTATTGGAGAAGAGACCTGTGCTGACAACTACAAAAAAAAAAAAAAATGGCAAAAACACCTGATAAACTTTCAATTAATTTCACGCGGATATAATGAACAAAAGCTTGAATGCAATGCTTTGATCTTTATTCATCAAAATTCAAGTTTGATATTTAATTACACTACAAGGTTGACGTTAAGCGCCGTTACACATTATATTCTATTAGACATTAGACAGGCCCTACTTGTGTTGACGCCTATAGGTTTTGTATCAGGGAAACCACTCTATTAGTCTTGAAAAAAAAAAAAAAAAAACCCGCATCACTACCAATAACACGGTCTATCAAAGACGTGAGATTCATGTCGCCCCTCACTCCGCCGCTCTCTCTCTCTCTCTTCTCTTTTCTTTCCCCTACTGTTTATTCTTTTTCTTTTGTTGCTGTCACGTACAGTATATCATGATGATATAAAGGATTGACTGACAACACAGATTCAGTTGTAATTCGTGGTTAGAATAAAATAGACTACAGAATAAAATTAGATTAAATCAAGTGAATTAAAAAGAAAATGAAACAAAGAAAATACATAAAGAAAATAGAATACAAGATAGAATGTTAAATCAATACAAGCTCCATTGGGACGTGGTACATCCAATAGTATAACATCTGGCCTGTTGTACAAAACATTTCACTTTTGTCATACAACCTTTATAAAGCGTAGCCAAACACACATATCTTAGAAATATCAAACACTAAGTATGTTTACTGCGCAGTCTATACAGAATCACTGCTCATCATCATACTTATTCATGTATCCATTTCATTTCATTTATTTCATTTCCAGCACACACACACAAAAAAAAAAAAATGGAATTGCAAATATACATTCAAATAAACATAATTACACAAAATCAATGCAACATTGAAATCAAGAAAAATACTGTGAACTGAAATACAACAAACGATGTGACTTTATGACAAATACCGGAAGAAAATTGATCGGAAATGGAGGAGACGGTTGAAAAAAAAAAAGCAGAACATGTCATGAGACTAACATCTAACTGCTGAGGGAACAAGAGTAGACAAATTGCCTCGGAAAAAAAAAAATGCACACAAATTCCACAAACACGTAGCCTTTTGACAAGGCCTCGTGGCTGAAGATTGAGACTAACTCGCCACACCGAGAACTGCGAGAAATGGGTGAACGCGAGACCGAGTGGGGCAGCCACGAGGCCTCTTGAAACCTGGGTTTTTTCCCTACCACCTCCCGACGAAGGCGAATATGAATTATTCATATATTCATGGTGAGCAATGCGGTCGCTGATTGGCTGCTACCCTATAGGGTAACAGAATTGGCGAGAAACAGGGCTCAAGATATTCAAATTCATGTCAGGTTTCAAAAGGCCTCGCGGCTGTGCCGCTCGCGAATATTTTTTTTTTTTCGTACATGGAAACGCTATGGGATATGAATTATTCATAAGTTGAGCTGAAAGACTGAAGTGCGCAAGCGCGTGGACTTGCCTAAAACAGTGTATAGCTTGGTCAACTTGTACACAATGAACGGACTCGACCACAGATATAAATAGGTAGATTGATCAAGCCCATTCACATCCCACGCGTAGCTTTATAGCCAGTTGCGCGCACATTACATGCCGCCATTTTGATTAGTCTTTTGTTACGTCACGGCTTGCGATGAACAGGGGGGCATTTCATGAAGCATCTTGTCAGATATTTCGTCTGACAAAATGTTAAAAGCTACTGAAATCCTTGCATTTGATTGGCTGAGAGCAAATTTGTCCGACAAGTTGTCGGACAAAACGCTTCATGAAATGCCCCCCAGGGGGAGGTAAAAAAGAAGAAAAAAAAGTCAGCGTAGGCCTGCGCTATGCTGCAACTCTGCAAACCCTGTTCTGCGCACGCTAGCCGTGACGTAACAAAAGACTAACCAAAATGGCGGAGATCGCGTGCGCTGGCTATGCTTTCATACCCCACTTGATCATTCTACCTATATAGTTCTGTGGACTCGACTCGCACAGGCCTACACTCTGTGTTCACATGCAGCGAGCTAGCTATGACAAGTAGGTACCTGTGTATGTGTGTGTATGTGATGTGTGTGTGTGTGTGTGTGTGTTGTGCATGTACATACGTTTGTGCGTAAACATGTCACTGCACTCACGAGGTTCGTCCAATCAATGAACAACATGCAGGAAAATGACATATCACGTACTTCTAATTAACTAATCAGTTTGAAAACACAGAACTAGACTACTGAAGTTCGGTCTACTATTATTAGTTTACATGTGGATTGGTAATGATCTTATCGTTGTAATACGAAAGTGCACTCGAGATGCTCGAGGTACCATGTTCACTGGCAGCACTGAGAAGTCGATTGTGAATACACGTCAAATCATAGCCAAGTAGTACGGAGTAGGCCTACTGTGGTAGCGGTGTATTTACGAATACTAGTACCCGATCCACAAAAAAGTTGGGCAAAAGATTTCGAAAGAGCTCTTATTTGGCCATTTATGCATGTAAGAATAGTGGTAATGTGGCATCAACTCCACAAGCCTATGGCTGTAGAAGTTTTGACTTGTAAAGTTGTACATTTCACGCGAACTACGCATGTACCTGCTCTCCTATCCACGCCGCCTGCCCTGGCTGACAATCACGATGCTCTCCGCTAGCTCCCCGCATATTTCCAGCGGGGTTACGTAGGGCGCTCATGAACTGCGAATCGAATGTAAACTGAATAGCGAGCACGTACGTACGCACACAGTGATCACACGTGATCATGTATGTAAATAATTATGTACAGTATGCTAGTCCGTTCATCCTGTACAAATTGGCCAAGCTATAGAATTCTAGTCCACGCGCTTGCGCACTTCAAAATTTCAGCTAAACTTATGAATAATTCATGTCCCATAGCGTTTCCATGTACGAAAAAAATCTTCGCGCGCCGCTCGGTCTCGCGTTCATCCGTTCTCTCGCAGTTAGTCTCTTTCACAGCCACGAGGCCTTGCCAAAAGGCTAACAAACACGAGGAAGCTTTCTCGAAAGAAAAAGGATTAGCGTGGAAGGAAAAAAAAAACAGGAAGAGACTGGAGGAGACGAGGAAAGGACGAAGGAAAAGGAATTGGAGGCACCAGATACATAGGTTTACCAAGATGTAGAGGAGATTTTAAAGGGACTGTACGGTACTTGTTAAGGTGGGGATTCATGTTTTGAACATTCCTAAGTGAGATAATGAGAAGCCTCTAATGAAATATGAAAGAGCATGTAATTCTAAGAAGGATTCAACATATTTTATTTGATGAAAATTGGTTTTCAAAAGGCTGAGGTATCAAAAAAAAATGATAATAATAAAAGGCGACAGGCCACGCCTTTTATTAGGATATCTATGTTTCACCTTGTTTTTGGATATCTCAGCCATTTCAAAACCGATTTTCATCAAATAAACTTTTGATACCCCTTAGAATTGCATGCTCTTTGACATCTCATAGAGTGGTTTATGAATATCTCGCAAAAGGTTAAAAGCTAAATCCTCACCTCGACCAGAACTGTACACACCCTTAATGATATCAAGAGACGATAACCGATCATGATAAAAAACGAACTTGAAATCAGGGCTAACAAGAATATAAACATTCTGCATAGGAATTTCTGAGAAAAAAAAAACACCTCTCAAAGTAAAAGTATTAAAACTTTAAGCTTCCTTCATACTGTTACTGAGAGAATTACAAATTCAGGGCCAAAAAACAGAGATTATGGATTTTGAAAAAAATAGTCCTAGCCAAGTGCAATTAAATTCATCCCATGGTCGGGTAGGATGTAAATGGACAGTTTTGGTTTAAACGAAGATGGAATCGAATACAAGAAGGAGAGAATGATTGGTAAATTGTACGTAATTTGTCCTGAATGCAAACGATACAAATTAATCAATAATCTTTACATGTTGTTGCCATAAAATGGAACATCAGTATGGCATCTCCACGATTAGGTACCAATAATACAAAGGACTGTTTTCTGTAATAATAGTATTCTTTCTATATAATTATAAGGAATATGTGTTTCAAAACGCGAGTATGTCATAATAGATTAGAGGGGAATTAAAAAAATACATGTTGATTGAGTGAATAGAGCATTATTAGTAGAATGCATCAGTGAAAGTTTGAGGAAAATCGGGCAAACCGTTCAAAAGTTATGAACTTTTGAAGTTTTGGTGACGAGGCCGCTGGATCAGAAGACTACTACGGATCATGACATCACATAATATGGACTACCATATAGAGAAAATATAAAGAAAATTAAACATTTTTTCACTTTTCTATCAAAATGAAAGAAGACTACCTCTTTCAGAAAGCAGGGGGAATAATATTACCCTTGACATATGTCAGTAACAACTATAACAAGTTTAGGGAATGTGTTTTTGTCATATGAAATGATATTATGTGGAATATACTTTCTTTATAAGGTAGTCTAAATGTGATGTCATGAATGATCTGTAGTAGTCTTCTGATCCAGTGGTCTCGTCACCAAATTTCAAAAATTCATAACTTTTCAACCGATTGTCCGATTTTCCTCAAACTTTCACTGATGTATTCCACTAATATTGCTGCATTCACTCAATCCACATGTATATTTGGCTTTAATTTCCCTTTAAGTAAGGTGATAACAAAGTAGAGTACAACATAAAAGATAATTCTGCATAGTTCTGAATGTCGCAATAGGCGTGTTACATTGGCTGTAACTTTCATGTGAACAATGCACTCTGGTGATTGCGTGAGAGCCAAACGACCATCTCAATATAAATATCCGGCAGTGCAATGAGAAGGGAAATTTCAGCTGTTTGTACAGACAGACAGGAACGTATTGCATTGTTAACCCAATTTACTAGTGAAATCAATACATCCTTCTAAGCCCGTATTGTGTGGACAGACAGCGATGTGTGCAAACACAGAATGTAAATATTGTGCAGTTTGTATACTTGACAAATTAGATAATGGTAATCTGTTTATCTAGGCAGCAACGCATCGTGCTGTGACAAAGTAAAGTATGTGTGCAGGCTGCGTCTACTCTAGTGAAATGAAGAATAAAGAAAAAAATAGAATAGGAACAATATGTATGACAAAGGTTTATCGGGGACGATTGTCATCACTATGAGGGCATAGCCCCCTCCCCCCAACAAAGCTGATGACTCATATAAACTCATATAAACACCACAGATAAAGGGATAGCATTGTCCTATACGTCCTTGCATAATGACGATATTAAGATACCATTACTGGAATGCCTATTATTTAATCAGAAATGAAACTCTCACGAGTTGAGAAAATCAATCTTCTGTATCTAGTATGCAGACGCATCATGTGTTTTGATTAAAGGACCAGTTTCTTCGAGACAGTCAATTCTTAAAGACAGACTAAGTGAAATGACTTTGTTATCCCTAATATTATGAAATCAGACACAGAATTTCAATGTCATAATTAACGGACTTACAAGTTTTGTTAAATCACCATTGTAACAGATTTCATCTATAATTTGAATACAACAGCAAAACATCTCAAACTGGTCTGTGAACTATTGTGAAAATTGAATGTAATTGCAATGCAATGTATAATATAGTAATGAATTTATTTCGTCGCTAAATTCTGAAGAGAATGAATAGTATTTCATGTACTCTCTGAACAACCGTGTTGGCTCAACATTTCATGTGTAGCATTCATAAATTTGAATAGCCCAAAAGATAATGTATAAGAGGACAGTCCACACCCCCACGAAGTGACGTCACTTTCCAGAATGTTTAGACATGCATCTCACCTGATACCCCGAATCCAGAGTAGATGGACAGTGCGAGAGCCATGCCGATAGAGAAGGCCGTTTGGAAGTTCGATGTCGACATCGAGAGCGTCGCTCGAGCAGCCACTCCTCGCACGAGGACCTTGGAGAGTTAACGCACGGGATGGAAGCGAAATGTTGTCAAAAATGGTCAAAATAATGTAGGCTACATGTATCTAAATGATTTAGGTTTTCATGTCGTTTGTCCTAACAAACAGAAACTTTATGATGTTTGCATATCAAGAACCCCAATCCCCCGAATTTTAACAACTTTGTTTTATTTCGTGAGACCACTCTTTTTAGAAATAAAGGCAACAAACATAAAAAAAAAATATCTGTAAGAGAACAGTTGTGATGCATCGTGAATGGTCTGAATTGTAAACGTCTTCCAAGGACATTACGGGTTCGCGGCACGAGATCCACACCAACGAGTCAAACAGCCCACGATTTAGACACCTAATTAACAAGACCTATGATGAGTTCGACAGCAAGTAGAATGGATCCATGAGCTATACGGTCCATCAGCTCTACACTAGGCAAATAAGGCCCATTAACTTGACACAATGGGCAATCAGGGCACACAAGTTCCACACTGGGCAAAGAAAGCCCACGAGACCGACATTACAGTACAGGACTTAATGTAAGCAAACTGTTAAGATTTTTTTTTTCCTAGTGCCGAGCTCATGGGCTGTCTGACTCGTGGGATGTATGACACGTGGACTCTTTTAAATGTCCGAGCTCATGGACTGTATGACTCGTGCTTGTCCAGCTCGTAAGTAGATCTCAACATGATTCATAACAATGCTTTGTAAGCCACATTCTTCTTTTCCTGAACTGATTACAAACGTGCTTGGCCGATGGTGTTTGAAGTAAGTTTACAGATGAAGGCATAAAAGCTGCAGTTCAGAATTGATTAGAATTGATCTCCTTTCTAAGTGACCGCTTATAAGGCATTGGATGCTTTATAAGCCAACAACTACGAAGGCTTGAGACCCCTCCCAAGGACCAGGCAATGACGTTATTGTGCATTAGGCATAATAGGGGTGCAAACGCTGCAGCCTTGCAGGGGCTTCGAATCAGGGACATCGTGATCGATAATCCGCTTCAAGAACTCAGAATCATTCTATGTCATTATCAGAGGGCTTACCTCATATGGATACTTACAGCATAGAGATACATTCCGTAGAATTCACACAGCGTTTGTCTGGCCAACTCATTTCTCAACGTGAAGATCTTTCTTAGCTTGTCTTTATTTTGCGCGCAAGCCATGCTGCCCGTCCACGACTATTTGACCTCCTGCAGACACAGTTCTCATAGGA
Source organism: Diadema setosum (assembly GCF_964275005.1). Classification (NCBI taxonomy): domain Eukaryota; kingdom Metazoa; phylum Echinodermata; class Echinoidea; order Diadematoida; family Diadematidae; genus Diadema; species Diadema setosum. The sequence continues at coordinate 18,036,690 of NC_092691.1, forward strand.
ATGACGGCATATTGTCGAATAGCTTTCTCTCATATCCACAGTGGATCAAAAAGAGAATTTAACCTCCCCTATGTTTCTTTACCTTACACTTTATAATATATTCGTCACGTTCGCTCCTCCGGAGAAAATACAAATATTGAGTATTAAACCGCCTGTATTACACCTTTTAGGCACAACCACATTGGTCGGGTATAAGTTAGTGTACCTGTTATGGTCGGTGTTTGAATGACGGATGTACAAACGTTGGGTTCACACAATGGGTATAAACGTCCAACTTTATTCTATTTGTTGCATAAACAAAAGGAAGACACGCTTGGGGAAACCGCGAGCACCTTTGCAGGGCCTCCATAACGTTCTGGATGTCTCAACAGCAGATATCTGCCTAATAGATGCGCAGGGGAGTCAACCTGAACAGTATAAAGGGCTCTTACCTTAACAGAGCCACATAGTTATACTCAAGAGTTGTTTCCTCATCATGCTCATATTGCTGATTAGTAAGACATGGAAAAGTGAATAACGGAAGAAACGTATCAAAAAGGGGGAAACAGTGGTAATAGAAAAATACAGATGCAACACTTTCTCAGAAAGATCTGCAAGGGCCTCCACAGCAATCTTGTTCCCGCAGATCTTTACTGACATACAGTGAACTGTCAGAGGTTCAAGTACATGTAGTTCAGCGCATGGGCAGTCAGATAATTTGAGATATAATAGTTAATGGTTTTGTACGCAGTTATGTCAGCAACTCGACGAGAGAGCGTCAAAGAGGCAGAAGCTCTTTGGAGAGCGTACAAATGTGTACGTAGGAACATGCTATACAGTATATGTCCGTATGCGTGTGTGTGTGCGCGCGCGTGTGTGTTTGTGTGTATATGTGTTTGGGATGTCTTTTTTTAAGTTATATATGATACACTTAGTCCTGTTTTTTCTACTTAAGGAAACACCGCTGACCTTAATTCATTTGTCATATACGAAAATAAGGTACACTGCAGATTTTCAAGCACTGTGTGTACTTATTCAGTTATAATCTCTCTTTTATCAGGTAGAAAATTGAGCAAAGAAAATGGGATTCCATCGGAATTCGAACCCGAGACCTCCGGATTGCTGGCCAGGTGCTCTACCGACTGAGCTATAGAAAGCCCTACTTCAGTGTTCGTCCCAGAAATCCTAAATTCTTTAATACTTTAGGGTTCATAAATGTTTATAAAACAAAGAAACAATGTGACTACTTCCAGTGACATGACGCTCTTATGAAAACGTTGATTTCGGCCTCGGTACCGGTAAGTATATCAAATATTGTGGAGTTGTTTTATCACTACTATTAATAGTGCGTTTATATAGTGCTCTTTGTATATAATTCTCATAATCATCATGGTATCTGTTTGGACATTCTGCCATATGAATATATATATATATATATATATATATATATATATATATATATATACATATATATCAATAATAATGTCACAATAGAGGAATGCATTAAATGTCAATTGCCCTGAATTTAATTAAAAATCCGAATTTTCGGGGCCTCCCCCTTCGTCAGGGATGAAAGTGCTAATGAATCATATATATATATATATATATATATATATATATATATATATATATAAACTAGGTGTTACAAAAAAATTTCCCACTTTTGATCCTTCAAACACTTTATAGTTAAAAAACTGTACGTCAGATAACACTGCCATTTATATGAGTAATTGCTAAATAATGAACAATTTTTTGGAAGTAATTTTGAAATGAAAGCATAACTTGGTTTCATTAAATTCGATATTATTTTTCCAGTTTTCAGATTTTGCTCTATTTTCAACCCTCTGTACAAAACTTAACTTGGCACAGGGGTCAATAGGAGTGTATGGGAGTGTGTGGTTAACACCGAGACAAAATTAATGGTCCTGGACAATGGCCAGGATTGGAATGCTCCATTTTCATTTATGACGAATTCCACTATCACAGCTAATCTTTATTCATTCTGAAATGTGGTGTATGCAAGTACATGGAAGCATGTGCTTATTTTTTTTATTTTCATGTGCATGTAGTTCACCCTTTGCCATGAATTCAGACTAGCAGTGCCCAGGGCAATCCATCATGAATAATTGATAAAGCATTCATGTGCCTTGGAGCAGAGCTCTGAACAGGTGGTATCCATGTCCATTGTTCACTGTCATTGTAAGTACACACTCACATACACATCATAAGTTCCTGGGTTAAGTTCAATTTTTGTACGGAGGGTTAAAATTTGACCGAAATCTGGAACCTAACTTTGAAATCAATCATGGATTTCATGAAACTGATATAGGATTTCATATTCAAAACACCTACTTTAACTAAATTGTACACTATGCAGCTATAACTCACATCAATGACAGTTTTATCTCAATATCGTTTTCGAACTATTAAGGATCAAAAGTGGGATTTTTTTTTGTAACACCTAGCATATATATAATATACATATATGTTTTTCTATCATGACAGTATACCATAAATCAGTCATTTCGTGGTGAATTAACTTACAATAAGCGTTTTCAAATTACCAAATTAATTCATCTGAACAATATTGCCTTGATATCATTTCAAATTGATTTCTTCGTTAGAAAAGGTTTTGTTTTTTATCGTACTGATTTATTATGCAGAAGAAGAGAAGACGTTTGAAATAATCACGATGTTAATTATTATGATATTATAAACAGTTCCCAATCCAGCACCTAAATAATTACGTTCCTAAGACGGTACACGACTAACATACAATGATCATCGATCATCAGTGCTGGTGATCAATCGAAATCCCGCTTCACAAGTTTTATCAGTTAAACCACCGTGTCTTGAGATACGTCAAGACTAGGATTGATTACACAGTGCAATATCACGTTAAGAATTCTACGCGGTGTACAAAATATTTGATCATCAACACAGTCATACAAGAACAATAACAGTTGATAGAATATAAATTGGTATACACGTAATACTTTGTACTTTCTCTTTTTCATTATCTTTCATTTTGTCTCCCCCTCCCTCTTTACCGCATTATTGTAATTATATCGTTCTTTCATTACAATTGACCCAACATCTTTAAGACTACAGTGGACCTACAGATACTTCCCCCAAATTAGTACAAATGCTACTACGATCGTTTTTAAATTAACAAAGAACACAGAGAACAGAGAAAGCCAGTTTTATACACAACGTGTTATTCATGTATGAAAAAGGTTGATTATTTTCCCAAAATAAATCAAGGTAGATATGTCCCGTTGATTCAAAGGCACAATTTGATTTCAGAATACATATACGGTATTCTTTCTTCTTTTAATATCCAGGGCAGCCTCTTCACTGTTGCCACTTGTCTACCAGAGTGTCCTGCCATGATTATTAACATATTGCCATTATTGCTATAATTAACCGTTGCCAGGTACATATTTGTACACCTAGGTCGAGAGGGACATGGTGGGTAAAAACATCATGTCTAAGGACGTTAGCACTGGACGGGAATCGAACTCGGGTCCTCCGACTGAAGACCTAGAGTCTTACCCACTACGCCACAGTGCCCCCCCCCCCATAATTATCTAAGACACATGCCAAATTTTTGAAGCAAAACGTAATCTGAACTTCAAATACCTAGAGGGCGTTTAAACGTACAAGTCGAACTTAACAAACTTGTGATAACCTCATGATCAAGTAAAGCATGGATCTTACTTGTATTTAAAAGAGATTTGGGAGTTTGAACTTAGCTCCCCTGCATGTCGAGGAATGATGTTGTGCAATCCACAGCAATAACGAAATGATTTCTTTTTATAGGCTTCCTAACCCGCTTAAAACCTCCATTTAAGATTCTTAATAAACCATACACGTAAAGGGGATGGCTAGTAACTGAATCAGTGAGAATGCTGGGGATGATTGTTCCAATCCTCGTGGGATTCATTTAAGAGTACATTATATATCTATTGTTGTGTGAAAATTACTGTATTTGCTGCAGAATGGTCTCATATTCAAGTAATGTGCAGTTTAATGTTTCCAGGTTAGCATGCCTGTACAGTGTCGGGGCCATCGTATTAACGAAATGATTTCGTTTCAAGCTCCCTAACCCGCTTAAAACATTAAATTCTTAATAAACACGGAATACACGTAAGATAAAATGAGATGGAACTAAGAAATGGATAAATCTACAAAGTGATTTGGCATGTCTGGGTCGCGATGACATAGAATAATTATTGTTCGTCAAATTCATCAAATAATATCATAATCAAATGATAGTTCGTCAAAATCAATAAATACTCATTCGTCTATCAACCGTCAACAGTATTGATTATTTGAAAACATATTTTGAAAGGAACTTTTTACTTCCACTTCTCCGGATACGTATAAATAACTTCTAATGGTGTCCTTGTTTTTATCCTCAAATTCATAGAGGAAAAAATTACATTCTGATAATCTTATCTTAAGAAGAATATAATGAAGAGGTGTTTTGAAATGCTACTTCAGTCACGTTACAAATGCATTTCGGTTTTACTATACTAAAATATTTCACAAGAAAACGTCGTTGGTGCTTTCGTTCACCAGCGTCTGATCGTTGTAGATGACGTCAACACACAGCGGTCCCGACATCCTGTCTTCTCTGTCCTTTTCGTGGTTGACATCGAATTCCGTCATTGATGTCGAATTTTCACAGCTGTTTGGAGCTTGAGAATTACCGACCTCCCCAGTCATTTCTGCCATAAATTGTATGAAAGTAAAATGGCAACATAGATGATACAGTGACAGCGGTGATAACATCATTCTTATGATTGATTACATCTGCACCAAGTCATTGAAATTTGGGGATATGAATTGGACATGCCTGTTGCACCTGCCTAAAAGCCGTCATCCAAGTAAGTCAAACAAATTGCTCATCGATAACGGTCTCCACCACCTGCATACTTAAAGATACCATCAAATATATTCACGTATATTATACACTTTATCTTCTGTTTCTTTTCAGTGCTTTTGTTTATATTTTCATGTGAAAAGTGTTGATTTTGTCATAATGATTTCATTTGTACAAGTGGAAAATAAAAGAAACTTTAAGCAAACTAAAACATAAGAGAACGCCTGCCCCACGTGATTATGTGCGAACAGTCCGGCCGGATTCTGCTGATTCTCACCTGTAGCTTCACTATGCTGGATCATGTCTTTGGGGTCTTCGGTCAGCGGTGGGTGATGCAGCGTTATGGCGAAGAAGTATGCCCAAGACCCGAGAGCAGATCCAATAGTTGGTCCCACGATAGGAATCCACCACCAGTGTACGCCGTTAGGTCTAAACATGAAACAGGAAAAGGTGATTTTATAATCAGTTTGTCGCTCAGACATCGAAACGCCTTCCAGGTCCACATAGTGATTGCAATGGCACGTACTAGCTATTCTTTATTAGAGACACAATATCATATTTGACGTTTTTATCAATAATGTGTAACATTTCTAATGCATAATAATAACTGCATTATATATATATATATATATATATATATATATATATAATTATATAAATGCGTACATTGCAGTATGCATAATCAGAAAGAATTCATCTGACGACAAATCCATCCAAAGCGTTTTCCAGCCTGGACAAGCTTCTCGTTACTTTCGTTGGAAATGAAATCATTACGATTTGTATACGATATTGCATTTTCATCTTCAATGTTTTCGTGAGTTAGTTGTTCACATGCAATCATTACGGGTCGAGTAGTTGGACAGTATGTCCGTTGGTAGAGCGTTTTGAATTGGTCACCATACAGCCTCAGGGGTGGATCCGGGAATTCCGTAAAGAGGGTGCGCCTTTACAACATTAGAGGGGGCACACGCACCCCATCCCCCATTTTATTTTTATTTCTTTTGTTTTTAACAAAAAGATAAGGGGAGCGCCCGGTGCGCCCCTCCTGGTTCCGCCATTGCCATATACACGTGCACTTACACCCAGACTTCGGGTCCGTAACCAACTGCCGTTAGTAACAACCTGCCCGATAGGTCCAATGAGGGATTTAGCGGCGCACCGGCATTGTAGGCATACGACATGAGAATGGTGAAGACGATGATACCGAAGAAGAAAGGCGCTACGGCCAATGGGGGCGCGTTGTTTCGATGATCCATTATCCCTCCAATGGCAGCAAGGAGCAAGGCCGTGTTTAGGACCTACAGCACAATATTGTACACATGCATTTTTGGGGTAAAATAAGACCTGTGCATGACTAATAAAAAACAACAACTACTAACTGAATAATCAATACAAAAAAACACACACACACACAGATCATGAAAACGCAGTAAACATTTGTATTGTTGAGGCTGCTTTAATTTTACTGATATAGTCTTTACAGATATGTAATCTGGCAATGTCCCTTTAAATGCACTGTTATCCCTGCTTTTTGGTTTTGGCATAATGGTAACTAACCGCTTATTTTCTGATCGTTTGAATAATCCGATGTAGCTCATGAGGGTTAAATTCCACGTAATGATTTTGAATAGTGAAGTTATGCTACAGACGTGTCTCAAACCGACGACCATTCCGTTACTTATTGTTCATGCTAAACAAATTACTTCGAAGACAGGATGCATTTCTATAAGTTTATTAGAAGACACACTTTGTTCCTTTAATAGGAGAATAGTGAAGGCTCTCAATGATTAAAAACACAAAAACGACAAAAGAGGAAATAACCAAATAAAAATCCGAATTTTAGTGAGCTATTTTGTGCTTCAAGTACTCAGAAGCAACCGAACATGTGAGACGTATTAAATTATATACGATTATTTTTTTTTTCAATCAGTTCATAAATTAGTCGTTTAATTCACAATGAAAAGGATTATTCTTTTATGATTTTCTTGTACCGTTGTTAAGTAACAAAATCGTATAGAGATCTAACCAAATACGAGAAATGCTATACGCAGTGTTTTAGTATGTGTGTCTTTGGGTGCGTGCATGTTCGTGTAGTATTTGTCAGACGAACATACACAATAATAGTGAGCTGCAAAGTCTCTTTTGTGTTCGTGAGTCCATTTTGCAACCTGGAATTTGGATTCCTTTCCTAATGCCCCAGTCACATAAAAACACGGATGCTCAAGGATCTACACGGTGATCCGGAGACGTCCGGGGATATCCGGGGAGATCCGGGATTTTGGTATGACTGTACACACGGTATCAACACGGCAGCTACACGGATAAGGTCGGAAGAGCGCGGCGTCTACACGGACAAACACGGCATCTACACGGCAGCTACACGGCAGCCACACGGACCACCCCGGATTGCTCTGCCAACACGGCAATCCCCGGATGACGCCGGATGTTTTTGACCTCCAAAAGTTGCCGTGTTGGCCTCCCGGCGTCAACACGGATCTCTCCCCGGATCAGATCCGGGGTGGTCCGGGGTGATCCGGGATGTCTATGTGACTGGGGCATAAGCTACGACATTGTAGAGGTATGTGATTCAGACCTTTACTCCGTATAATGAAACTGGAAACCTCTTTATGATGGAGGAGAAAACAATTCTATATAGATTTCCAACACATTTCCAGTGGACAAAGTCCAAACGTTATTTTTGGTACAAAAGGGAGGCGTATTCTCGAGTGACATGGGGTTATAGTTTTTCACTTTTTTAGTTAAATCTGAGGTGTATTACAGTAATATTTCATGTTTGGAGACATTACTCTTCAACCATGCAAAATTTCGTTTGCAAAAGGAATATACGACCTTTAAAGACTATTCCACACCATGCTCCAGTTGGCTTGAAATAAATGGAATAATATCAGAAGGGATGACAACATTTCCTTCAACTCATACATAAAAGTGGTCATACAATTGCCAACTGTCAGCGTTTTATGAAGACACGGAAAACTTTAAAACCTCAAAGCTTTCATATTAGGGCTGATTGTCAGGAAACCTCTATCGTTCTGTTTGTCTATGTTTACGCCATTTAAACCAATGTGAATATTTTGAAGAACTACAATTTGATGACAAAAAGTGAACTTATTGAGGATTAATACTATTACGGAAGACAACGAAATACCGCGGCAACATAAAATAGCAAATTGCTGTGTTCCCGTTGATGGACATTATAAATTGATGTTTAGTCTCTACCTTAATCGCTGCATTTCATGTGCAATCAACTGCCGAGTTCGCCCTCCCTCCCTCTTTCCTTCTTTCTCTAGCTAACTCTATCTCTCTGTATTATTCTTCCCATGACACAATGAAAAAATTTATCAGCTTTTTAGATATTTTTACAATCATTTAATATTTACGTATAGTTATAAGATGCGAGACAGATTCATAAAATAGTTGATTATAACCTTGGTAGTTACCAGACACAACTGCGTGTTACTCATCTATTTTTGTTATTTACTCTTTGTTGTTGTTGTTGTTGTTGTTGTTGTCGTTGTTGTTGTTGTTGTAAATTTCGACGGGTAACAAGAAAGTTCATTACCAATCTCGCCTTCCGTTATACAGACCAGTGGACGTACCTGTTCGAAGAAGCCGGTAGTAACAGAGAGGTATGGCTGTGGAAACGTAGCGAAGATGGCCGCTGTACCGTTCTCACCCAGAACCTGCCGAGTGCCACCGTCAAACTCATCGAAAGCATCTTGACATAGAGCGAAAAATGATATGCGGGACATGATAATTATGTATATCGGGTACCCTATGTCATCTCTTATCTCCAGACTTTAGAATAATTTAGAATAAAACGCTTTCAGAAGGTTATAATTGACATATATTTTGACCTTGAGTGGTGCAAGATCACATGACTGATATAACTCTTGCTATCATCCAAACTGTTTCAGATAGGATGAAGATTACACGTTATCGGAACGTGTAGGCCTACAGATTGTCCAATCAGTATTTTGTTAGCCCATAAAGTCTCACAAATCACATTTCCTTGGTTTGGTGCTGTGAATATCTTTCTATTATGACTTTTACTATTCATTTGATAGTGCTCCATAAGGCTGAGTGAAATGTTCTTTCATTTTTTAGCACTTTGTTATCCTAATAATATCACAATGGTTTGTTACCGCTATAGAATTTTTAAAAGCCTCATTTTTGCTTTATTCAACTGATCTTTCAAATAGCAAGATATATTAGAAGAATGGGGTTTGTGTTTCTTTCTCTCTTTTTTGGGAATCTCTCACTGATTTTGTATACATTAATGAATAAGTTTTAACTAATCCTTCTATAATATAAGATATGCAGCGAAATTTTGACGTGGTGTTTAAATGATGACAAATAATGCTTATGTGGCGGCTCTGCGGTAAATTATTGATATTTGACAGAAGCGAGATTGAACGACACCTACAACGACACTTGTTTTGTTCTCAGCAACAACAATAGATACAAATTCCTGAAAACGTCATAGCAACTAAGGTTTTGCAAGAGGCGGCAGAAGAAAAACCACCCAGATGGTGAAAAGAATGATACAAAATATTGAAAATAATATAGGTCAAAAGTGCCGAGGGAAACCGCTCCTCACCTTTCGCAACCTTTCACCCCCTTGGTTAAATCCTCATATGTCACCACCAGCTCGACAACTTACTTCGCCTACGTCATCGTCAATGACGAAAGGTGTTTCGATGTTAGCTGATGACAGCGAGCTGTAAATGCTTCTCACTCACCTTTGTAAACTAGATACACCAGGGCAGAGCCGACGAAGCCCCCGGCCAACTGGGACACGAAGTAGAAGGGAATCCTCCTCCACGGAAAGACACCAATCACTGCGATCCCAACGGACAGGGCCAAGTTGACATGACCACCTGTCGATATGTTTGCAAGCCAACTTCGTTTGTTAATACTCCTTTTTGGCGAGATATGGAAAACATGAGCAAGATCTGGAAATCAAATTTCAGACGTTTTAGACAATTTTCTTTACTCTCTCTCTCTCCCTCGTTTCCTCCCTCGCTGGACCTTATTCACGCATACCTTAAAGGGCATGTGCCCTTCCTACAAATAGGAATATAACAAACACGAGAAGATCAAAGAAGAGCTATACAGTCACTGACAAATGTGATGCTAAAAGGGGACGACGGAAACGAGACACTCTTAGTAATTGACAATATATCGTACGACTCGACAAATCATGCTACTAAAACATTCAGTCAAACAGAAGATAAACTGTCATGTGATTCTTCTTTTTTTTTCTCAGCGTTTAACGCTGCCAAAGTCATCAAATATCATGGGATTAGAAGTTCGAGTAATAACAAAAAAGTGCGATGATTTTGATATTTTTTACACGTTTAGTAAGAAATAAATAATTTCATTTCAGATAAATCTAATCGTGTCTGCTTGGTCTAGAGAGGTAAACAACCTGACACGCCGAATCCGGAGTAGACAGCGAGACTGACGCCCATTGCTGATCCGAACGCCATGTTGAAACCCGACATAGACCTCGATACCGTCTCCTGAGCAACCACGGCGTGGGCAAATAGCTGCGAAGATAATTATTATGACTTCAATATCTACGTTTTTCTTTAGATTATCGTTTGCTTATGGATAAGAACCATAGTCATCAGAGTTAAGTGATTTCATTCTCAAGAATCTTTTGCCTTCATAGATCCACAAGGAAAGCAAACAAACAATTTAGATTAAAGTGAAAATATAAGATCCGACGAATATTACTCTACAGCACAAAAAATGATAATAATAATAATAATAATAACATAATTATAGAAGTCATTCGGGTCCGGCATTTTTGTTTTCAACTTCTTTTACATCTCACTGGCTTCGCTGATACCAGTTGTAAATGAAAAGTGAATTCTTCCATATTATGTAGTTGATTCTACTAAGAGATACTTTGCATATGGGTATAAGAATTGTGGTCCCATGTCTCAGATACAGACTTATGGACAGATTGATGTGCACAACTTAAGCGAAGAGGCTGTCTCAAAAAGATGAAATCAAAGTTTTTTGCGGAAAGATAATGCAATCACTTACCGCTAAAATCATTGTCGCGTAAAATTCACACAGCATAAATCTCAGGAGTTCATCTTTGATTGTCAGCGTTTTTAATAGCTTCTCGATCCACGACGGCTTTGCCATGATGAAGTCATAGAAGCACGATCCTCGTCGTTTTCGGGTGATGATACTTTAGGAACGAAAAGACGCACGTGTTTCGGCGAAGCATGCAGAAAATGGTATGTTGCATCTCACATTATCTTATCAAACCGTGATCATGATTACGTCGCACACGAGTTGCACACGGCAATTGATACTGACTGCATAGCAACAAAATTGAGACCTCATCGTCTCAATAGTTATCTGGGGATACCATGTATTTCATAAACATAATACCGGGGGTTTCCGTGATGTATCATAGCACCGAGACCTTCTCAACCTTGATGCTAATATTGTGACATCATAGAGATGTGCAACGTCCATTGGGTGATTTTTGGAAAGAGAGGCGGGGTAATGGGGGATCTTGGAGGGTCCCGATGACATCGGTAAAGAGGGTCGGTCGTCAATCTTGCGCAGAAGTCAATATTTTTGACAAGGTCAGCGTTGCGGAATTAAGGAAACGTGATGCGAGTAAAGTAAATATAAAGGTGATGGGGATAGGATAGGTGTCGATCGAGGAAGGTTCGGGGATGTGCCCCATCCCCCTCCCCCTTCACAACATTCTTAGGCTTTAAGATGGCCGGTATCATCTCCCACTTTACACTTTAAGACCAAAGTGATCACAACAAAATCGTTTGCAAAGAGAAAGAGAATGACCTTTAGTTCCTTAAGGCAAATTTAACCTTGGAATCACTTGATATTTTCCGATGACTAAAAAACAAACAAAACAAAAAAAAGCAAAAAAGCAATTAATGATACGAAGTGTGTGTGTGTGTCTATATATATATATATATATATATATATATATATATATATATATATATATATGTATATATATATATATATGTATATATATATATATATATATATATATATATATGTATATATTCATATATTTATATATTTATATATATTTCCATCATTCTCCTAGCGCATTTCATTTACTGTCTTTGACGGATTGCAAAACGATGACAGTGAACAATTCGAAGCTCATGTCCCTTTGCTTCGATCGCATAAATTACACAGAAGCGGTGAGTGCGTTTGTCAGTAAATTAATTGTAATATGGCCCTTTCTGATGAATAAAATCATCAAATATGATAATATATTGCTGGCTGTAGGAAAGCTTCCTGATAATTACTGGTATGTGAAGCCTATGCCGTCGTGACTAAGAGACATCAACGAGCCAATCTACTTCAGCAAGCGTCCAACAATATGGACACAAGACAGCGTTGTATTTTACACGAAGCGCTACTTTTGCCGATCGCCAAGTGATTGAGTGGGTGAGATGAGGGTCGTGCATTATCAAGACGCCAAAGCAAGCCAATATATATTTTGGGTTTAGTTCTGATTGCAGGCAAAAAATAAAAAATAAACTGGTATCAGCATTCCTTACATCCATACGAGTATAATGAAAGGAGACATACATATAGTTGGTGGTTGCTCGGGCATGTCTGCTATAATGTAATAAATAATTTGTCTATATGATCTGATTGTGACCCTACCATGTGGGCTGACAACGTACTGGGCTGTTCCAATATTTTAAGGAAACCGAGAGGAAAAAAAGAATGAATTTCACTCGGCACCTAGTTATTTTGAGTCCTCTCTTCCCATCTGAATTTCGTGAGAGAATGTTTTCTTAATACAGTTGTAGTATCAAACTCTAAGAGAGACACACAATGTCACATGGACTCCACAAAATGTTCGATATGACATAAGTCACTTATAACTGTATAATTATTGATTGATTCGTTTATTCATTCTTATTTCTTTGGTTGTTATTGTTTGCATCGATTGATTGATGCATGGACTGAGTGCTTAACTGATTTTTTTTTTTTTTTTTTTACAAGAAAAACAAAAAACAATAGAGATTCCTGATTGATTGAGTTTACGTCTAGCTTCCGTGACTTGTCGGACTCGTGTTCGATACATAGCAAATTTCACGATAGCGAGCTTCAGATCTGCCGCGACACGAACGCTAAGACGACGCAGCCTCCCGGGTTGGACAATGGAAACAGCTGTCTCGCGTATGTGCAGAACACCATCCCCGTTGCCTAATTAGCGTCGTCTTAGCGTTCGCGTCGACGATCTGAAGCTCGCTATTGTGGTGCTACTTCGCGTCCGTGCTGGAAGAAGTCAAGGCTTCACTCACGAGCGATGACGACGTCTATGTGGCTGCATCTTGCGAGTGCCATCGTTGTCAACCGCTCTATCATTTGACAGGATCCTGTTCTATGACTTCCGCTGCTAATGTTGTCGACGTCGATTTCGACACCGAGTTTTTTTTTTTTTTCTTTGGCAAGTTTGAGAACAATATCTAGTCAGTGTTCTCAACCTTGGTTTCGGGTATTTCGATTACTAGTACCCTTAGACAGTTTCTTCTCGAATGTTGATGCGGGTCTTTTATTTTGTTTTCCAGTGATTATATTTACTATATTTGTTTAATTAGTTTCTCTAAATTTCATGATAATTTTTCCCCTTTTGGTTATTGTAAACTTTCAGAGACTTTCTGGATTCGCTGAGCTCAACCTACAGGTGTTGACATCATGGAGTTCCTCTCTGATCATACCGTCAATTCTTCCCAGCTTTAGGCTTTCACTGCGTTTTTCACGGCGGCGAAAATTCCATTATTTTGCAAGAAATCTGTCATGACGAAATACGGCTTGTCGTTTGACACTTGGTAATGATTTTGAGATTGCCCTATCTGTCTGGTAGACATTTGCACACTGAGGTTTCGCCATTTTGATCGCATTCCTATTGAAAATAGGTCGCTCGTTCTGGTGAATAGCATGTCAGCGACACGAGCTTTTGTGCATATACAAAGTCTTGAGGAATATAATGGAGGCACGTTTTTATCATTGTCATGTAAAGAAGTTGAAGTAATCCGCTTACCCCTAAAAAGCAAAAACAATCCATTAGTGCTTCCGTGACTAACCTTTATCCACGTGATGATATACGTGATAACAGCGGGAAGGTGTTTGAAAAGGAGTGGAATCTCTAATTCATGCTAATTCATGCGTAGGTTTATAATAGCATGACAATTGAACGCTTAGCATTCCATTGGCTTTGATGTCCCATGCTCCAAGCAGCTCTTCCATAGAGTCTTGATATGGAGACCGAATAAGAGGTTCTTGATTTCAACCATTTACGCTGTATTTTAGAGAAAAATAAATGTGGATTGTTGAAATGTTCCTGTGTGGATTTTTTTTTTTTGGTTATAGGCCTATGTTACGGAACAAATACTTTTTGTTTTTCTTCAAATATACTTGTTATCAATCAATACCCCGGACTGAAAAAAAGGAGCATTAGTATCACATTTAAAAAGTTAGCATTTAACCATCTTGCTCACATTGTACATAATTTTGTTTGACAGGTTTAGTACCTGTTAATGTGAAATCTATCGGATTATGGCTAATGCATGTTTCCGCATGCTTAATAGCATTTTACACAGTGACAAGAAATACAATTTTTACCGATTTTTGTTCGCGTGTCCTGTTCTCTCCACACAAATAACTGCTGCCTAATATTGATTGAGACAGCGAACTGTTGTTCGCTCGTGTTTTTTGTTTTTTTTCGTTTGTTTGTTTGTTTATTTTTGTGAATGAGGAATAACGCATATAGGCCTACTTAAACAGAAATTCTGTCTTTTGTCGAAGCAATTCACTTAACACCTGCGATAGAGCGCATAACATCTGGGCGGCACGGAGCATGGGTACAAAGGAGAGATAATGTTCTTGTTCTTGTTTTTTCTCCTAACATCTCACTGGATTGTCGGGCTGTTATGTCTTCTTCTTCTTCTTCTCCTCCTCCTCCTCCTCCTCCTCTTCCTCCTCCTCCTCCTTCTTTTTCTTCTTCTTCTCCTTCTCCTTATCCTCCTGGTTAAATCTACATGCCCCCTTCAACTACCAGTAGCTGAAGATTCTTGAAGATTGTAACTCAGACAGCGAAAAAGAAAAAAAAAGAGGCTTTTCCGCACACAAATCGCTGTTTGAGTCATAATTTTGATCCTTTGGCGTCACTGAATGAAATCAGTAAATTTTGTAAGGCCCTACATATCGATGATGTTGATGTAAATCCAGAACTGGAAATTTACACTCAAATCTAAGGAAGATCGTATCGGAATTTACTCTAGCGTCATATGGTGGCGCCCTCGGATTCCTAGTTGCGTATATCGTTCATCCTTTGCAAAGATGGTGAAAAGTAATTGCCATCATAGAAAAGTGCTAGTAATTATGAAATGAGACAAGAATCAATTGTCTTCCTATCTGTGAGGCATATCAAGTTCGACACATACATTTGTACTTTAAATATCTTTGAGTGGATGCAGGGAACATGAGAACAAGACAGTTTTTACTCAAATCACCTGAACCTCATTGGCTGAAATACAAGCCGCTGACTATTAATAAGCCAGTTCGGGGTTCCAGTTTGCACATGAGTAAAAAAAAAAATAAACAAATAAAAAAAAATAAATAAAATAAAAAGGGGTCATTTTGTACTGCGGAGACAGGTTGGTTTTTATATTCACTGAGATAAGCATCTGTGATGCAATGATTATTCATGTAATCCTTATTAAAGGAGCCTGCCAGTAAATGCACCTGACAGCAAGCCTGGTATTTGGCAATGTGAAAAACAACAACAAAATGTTAATACCTTGACTACAGCACAATGAAATAGATGCTTCCCAAAGTGGTGATTGACAAACTTTTCTGGCCACTTCATCTACGCAGGTTCAGCTTTTGTTTGAATACGAGTTTCATAAATTGCTATGTCCGGCAAACTAAAGCATTATGTCGCGTTGAATCGAGTGAAGTGCCTAATCAAGTGAGAAAAATGAAAAGTTATTTGTACCCATGTGCACATGAGCTATCTCCGAACTGACTTATTGTATACGCAGCACCCAAGGAGCATCGCACACTCATTCACACAGTCATGCACACTGTAATTGACAAGATCATGAATAACTTTCAGTGTGGTCCCAAAGTGTAAGGCCTACCATGTTGCTTCGTTCGCGGCCGAAGTCCAAATAGTAGAGAACCAAACAATGCCGAGTATGTGTGTATGCTTGTTGTCGGGTCTTTCGTTTTTATAAGAGAAATGTATCTGTCGACTTAATACGCGAGACAAAGGATTCCTCTAGCTGGGAGCATGTCGACCTAGGCGACTTGTTGACAAAGGGAAAAATCGTAACAACGGAAGGCTCAATATTCACATACAATTTATAATGTACAAGCTGTGCATTTACAAGATTTTGTGTAAAAACAACAACAAAAACATTGGGTACGTGTTGAAATGAGTGAACAATGTGATGGAGACTTGATATCATTGTATTTTCACTTTGTACAGAAACAACACTCGACTACCGCTTGCTCTGTGCCCCTACAGTACACGAGCATAATCATGTCAGGAAAGGCAGGGAAAATGATAATTAAATCATTCAGGTGTACATGTACTCGTGTGTTTGAGAATAAAGATGCAGCGTCACACCAGTGGAGGAGACAGCCCCTTCCCCCCCCCCCCCTCCACACACACATACACACACACCATTCTTTTCTTTTCTTTTTTAAACAGTCAGCCTTGCACGAGTTGTGAATCCAAAAACCTGGAGATCTACATTACATAACAGGTACACAAAGTCTCAAAGTGAGGTGTGGCATTTTAGAGGTTTTAATTTGATTCAGTCAACCAATACAGCCAGATCACATACATATAATCATTACATGTATCAAATGCACTTAAACATATGGTGTGTTGACACAATTACACACACAGTACAAAGAATTTGCAAATTAAGTGACATAATCCAAAATGCCTTTTTTCAGTCCGTCATGACGTATTGCTTTTTAGCACATAAAATCATTCCAATATGGAGTTTTGTGTCACTTTTCAAGGCCTTTACACATCTACATTTATACACTTCATCGTAACAAAAAAGTGGTAAATAAATACAGGTACAGTAGTTTCAATCACACTTAAAATGGAAATATTCACTTTTCTCAAAAGGAACTCTTGCAACAAATCTAACATTACTGGTACCCCTCATAGAATTTGAAAAAAAGGAAAGAACTATTTAAGTTATACACTTCAGGGAGACATATACATGTATATTGTACGTGTATTGATTGTGATATGCGTATATTGTATGAACAATTCAGTTTTATGCTTTATTTTTTTTTTGAAAAGCAACATTAAAAAGAAACCATCACAAATATTTGCATTCCAAGAAAGAGGAGAAAGACCGATATCAAAGCAATGGTTTTAATTGTTCCTATCAGATTTTATGTTTGCGTAATCTTTCCAACAAGGAAAAGAAAACTTACAGTAATAGATGTGGTAATGGCTGACATAAAACATTTTTATAGGTCAGCGACCTGGGAGGGGAAAAAAATATCAATATTAACTTTACCTTACATTGTGGATATATAATTGTCCTGTATTTAAATAGCCAGTTCCTGAAGCAATATCTATTCTATCTTGACGTCACATATTTCTAATGATCACGCAGTGAAGTAGTCTGATGTCTGTAATATTGGAGATTTCTTGACACCGTAATCTGGAGCAGAAGTGATCCTTTCAATGTTTTATAGTTGGATAAGCTCTGCTGGTAGATCCGACAGACTGATGTGTCAGTGACGAGGGAGGATGTACGTTGAACACATCAGTGATTGACAGCACTTTGTTATCACTTAAGAACACATCACTGCCTACACGCAACAAAGCATACACGCATCACTGCCTACACGCATGGGTGCACACACACACACACACACGAATGCACTCACTCATGAATGCATTCACACATGAATGCATACACACATGAATGCATTCACCGATCTATCGCTTTCCTCTGACGGGTGGGGGACCCAATTAACCCTCTGCGTGCTTTGAGTGCCAATTAGCACAGAAAACCCCAAAGCATTGTACACACTGCCCAAGATCCCTGACACAGAAAGGGATCAACAACATTGATTACAAGGAACACTTGGCGAGTATAACTGTACTCTGAAATCCTGCATGGAGTCACAATCAAGTGTGACCCATAAATAGGCGAGGCATGCAGATGACCTGTTTGGTCATGAAACTGGATTTGATATGCTAACTTTCATACCATACAGAATGGCACAAGTAGGTATAAATGCAGCTTGCTGCCTTCACCACCCTGGCATGTGCGAATCAAGCCAATTCTAATTTTCATTTTAAATCAACTGTAAAGCAACGCCGTCTAGAAAAGTAAATGAAATCTCTAAAACAGGAAATGCTCTTCTTCAGATATGGAAATAGCCATGTCTACTGGCTTCCCTGTTATTCTAAACAACTTCAGCTAGAATGTGGAGGAAAATCTTATCACCCTCATGCAAATCTCATGCAACTCTGCGCAACTAAAAAAAAAATAATAATAATAACAAAACATAAGTTTTTTTTAAAAGAAGAAGCCCTGAACACGAGTCCTTGGCCTGTCAGAATTAATATGTAGGAGCATCAAGATGCATCAACTCTCATAAATGCTTCATCAGACTTACTTAATAGATCACTGAACAATGTTATCATGTTCCTAACAATGTAGTTGCAGTTGGAAGGTGAAATTTCTTTTGTGGAACTACAGTTGTACGGCGAAACTTTACCTACACAATATGCACATTACCTAGGAGCCCCACTTTCCCCAATACTATCATAAAAAGAGAGAGAGAAAAAAAAATGACAACTGCGTGATACTCTTCATGCTATAATATATTAAAGTTCTGTTTTCCCTTTCTCTCCACTAAGATTGACTGGTTTGGAGGTTGCTTCCTTCTTGATGAACTTCACAAAGTCGTCAACCTCGCGGCCTCCTTCGTATTTCTTGGGCTTGGACTTGTTGTTTTTAGGAGCCCAGTACAGAGTTGGGAATCTGGAAAAAAAGAAAACACACCAAAGGGTCAATATTATTCAGTGAAATGACAGCTTTGCATGTTGATCACATTTTCATATGCTTATTACTCGCTGGAAACCATCAAGTCAAATACAAGAATGTCTACACATAACACAACAGCTTCACATGTAGTCAATGTTGAACTTCATTTATTACTGGCTTCACTGACTGGGTGCCTGGAAAAAAAAAAAAAAAATCAATGACCCCCCCAGGCCAAAATCTTTTGCTATGAAAAATTATTGCGTGGTAATGTGTACCGAGTTAATCAAGTGTATTGACCGATTCGGGTTCGTTGAGGGCAGCAGACATTTTGTGGCACTGGGCGCAGCCATGAGCTCAAATTGCGGTGTCTCAGCCGACCCCCCCTGCTCTCCCCCACCCCACGGGCAACATGTTTATCGCGCACTTGTAACAAAGGTTCGCGCACTAAGCAAGCATTCGCGCACTCAGTACGAGACGCCCATTGGCTAAAGCAACCATGCGTCAGTTTTTCATTCTGCGCGCGTGCTAATGTAGGGAGAGGGGTGGGGAGTGGGAAGGGGGGGTCGGCTGAGACACCGCGTAATGGCGCTGCCCATGCCAAAAATACACATAGCGCGTCACAGGATCGGTCAATACCACTGAGACAAATCCAAGGTATGGAAAAATAGCAAAATTATTTTAATCTGAACTCTGATCCCTGACCTCATGACCAAAAACTTCCCCAAGAGAATCATTGTCAGGCAATACATGTATATGTACTACGTTTCATAAAAATACCTTTAGCCATTGTCCAGATATTGAAAGAAAAGTTAAATTTTAGCATTTTCCCTCAACCGTTGACAATTGACCTTAAGTGTGTGTACCTACAAGTTGATAGGCACAGCTTTGTCTATTCAAACACACATTTGCCACATTTCACGTACGATACATCAAACAATTTTTAAGTTGGATGGACAACCTGAAAACATGATGCCTCCAGTGATATTTCTTGATGGAAGGCATAAAAGCCCCTTTGTCAATATCCCTAGATTGGACTTACCCCCTGACGTCAAAAGGTGATGGCACATCATTGGCTGTGGCATCCATCTTAGCGATGACTATGTTCTCGTCTCCTTGAAGCTGTGTAAGCAATGTAAAAGCGCCAACACATTTTGTATAGTCAAACAGACTCATATCTGCATAAAATTACGAAGAAGAAAAAAAAAGTTGTGCAGTAAACGCCACGAGCTGAAAATTGCCTCACTCAAAGCCAGCGAGAGAGTCCTGATTTTTTTTTGCATGCACTTTAAATGCATAAAAAAATTTGACTGCATCACAATTCACAGAGATAACCTTTATTGTGGTTCGTTTGCCAATTGGCAAAGTGTTTTCTCCGCTGATTAGCACAAATGTCTGGAAACTAATACAAGTAGTCAATGAATGGAGATTACCAAATCTACATAACTCCCATAATCCCTATTGTGTCATCGTGCCCTTCCTGTTGGACTGAGGCACATTGTTACACCTGAGTGGGCTTGCTAAGCTTTACAACCGAGTCAAATTTGGATGGATTACTGACAGCCATTGGAAAAAACACTTGGCAAGTTCAGCCAAATGTCTGAGCACAAGACGGGTTGAATAAGGGATCAATTGAAAGCAAATCCGTTTGCATAACACAAGAATTTCACTGGAAGAGTCAAACTACAAATTTGGTTTCACTTGATCTATGTGTACACAGTATGTTTGTCTGGTGTCCGCATGTGTAATTCTCTCTTTTTCTAATCACTGGAACAAGAATTTCACAGACAACAAGCGTAATGTTATTACACTATACTTTTGTGGGTGTGTTCCAAGTGTATGGACACAAAGAGGGTCTGGAAATATCATGGTACTTAAAGTGGAAAGTTTCGTGGTGTGGACATTTTTGCGTATTTCGCACAACCAGAAGATAGCGCAAAAATAAAAACACACAAATATTTTTGCATGCCATATGTTCCAGTAGTTAGTATCTTGATTCCGCGGAATGTAAAACAAGCAAAATTGATCTTACCTGGCCGAGTGTAAAAAATTACCCCCCCAAAAAAAACAAAAACAAAACAAAACAAAAAAAAAATCCACTTTTACAGTAAGTAAGCTAGACCCAGTGACCTCTTTATCAACAGAATTCCACCAACATAAGTATTAGCATGGTTTGCATGTACTAGTACTGCAAATGCACAAATTTTTGTGGTACATTAATTTTCGCACATTTCATGCTATGTTTGGCTGGCACAAATTCTAAAACCCGCAAAAATATCTTCACAATTTTCTCTGCACATTTTGTATGGGTTGACAATCGTGCAGCCCGAATTCAAGAACCTGCGGATATGTTTTTGAGATGCTCAGCGCGAAAAATTAATTGTGCAAAAATATATGGTTTACAGTATTCTGTTTCTTTTCCCTGCTATAAAATAAGATTTTCTTACCTTTTCTCCTAGCTCATTGTACTTTGGTTCGAGGCTCTTGCAGTGCCCACACCAAGGTGCGTAGAACTCAATTAAAACATCTTTCGTCTCATCTCTGACAATTTCGTCGAATGTTTTGGCTACCACAACCTATGCAATGGAAAGAAAAAATCAAGCGAGATATAGATTGAGAGGGGAAACAAAGAGGGAAAGAATGCATGAAGATAATGATTATACATGTACATGTATCTTCTGGACATCTTCTACTATTGGAACGAGTGTTACTGGATATACAGCAGTGCTGCTTGGAGTTATCATAGTGTCAAATGCAATCTCACAGTGGACTCTCCATAATACAATGTATAACAAACTAATTGAGACCAGCAAAATCCCACTGTACTGAAATGTTGATTATTCAGGGTTTAAAAGAATATAACATACAGAAAACATTTGAACTTGGGAGAAACAGTATCACTATCATACACTGAGAGTCCCTCATACAAAATAAAGACCCCCAAACACTTAATGTGGGTTGGGCAGGAGAGGAATAGAAATTATAAACACACTTTACATTATTGCACTATGTTCCCATTTTGATTTGATGAATTAAACTGATTTAAATCACATTGAGAGCAAGGATAAAACTGGACATCAGTCTCTAGCAAAATTACTTTCATTTTCTGAATCTTTTGGCACAGATACACTTCAAACGAAATAACAAGAAAACTTTAATAGGACTCAGAAATCCAGTTATTGCATGGATCCTTATGAGAACAATTTCCAACTTACAACTTAACCTATTTTAACTGGGCTATTTGAGATCTCGGCTGCCGATCGCGCGATTGCCGCAAAATTTTGCCAAAAGATAGAGCCGGATGTCAACTACAAGATTACATGGTCATAGAATAGAAAAATATTGGCTTTCTATTTTTAATAAATCAATTATGCAAATGTATGCATGAAATCATATTTTCACCTATAACTCCATTAAAAAGACTGAAGGATTACTAAATTTTTTCGTCAGAGTTCCTCAAGACACATCAAACAATTTTCTTGTAAAAAAATAGCACAATCAAAATCAATTTCTTTTGTTTTTTATTTCTTATGTATCCTATTGTTTTTTCGACCTTTTGTTTTCTATTGTTTTTTTGCCAAAATTTGTTGCAGGCACTTTTTCAAGCTTATCTACACTAGAATCAATTAATTTGAATGGTTAAAAGTTGAAATAATCTAATTTGTATCAATTTAACCAAAAAACACAATTTGCATTGGATTTGCACACGATATCATGAATTTGAGCCGTTTTCAGGTTGACATGCATATATATGCAAAACATTACGTAACTTCAGAACGGTGTACCCGGACGTCGCAAATTTGGTCTCAAAATATGCAGGAGACATCAATGAAAAAAGTCACAAAACGACGCGGCAAAATCTTTGCGCGTTGCGGAATCGTGGCGCGAAATGTCGAGGGGGGGGGGGTAAATTTGACCCCCCCCCCCCCAGTTAAAATAGGGTTGAGTAAGTACCAGGGACATGCATGATATTTCAATATTACAGCATCATAACATCAGTCAAGCTGCAACTTATTATACCACAAATAGATGCTGTTCCTTTGACTAAGTTCATTTTCAGTGATTGCAACTCAGGGTTAGACTGCTTCTCCCTAGCCTCATCACCCTCACAAAGGATTACAGGTGAGATACAAATAGTCCTCAGAAGCACACATGTGACTTTGCACAAAAGGTAGGTCACAACAGTAATTTCCATATTGACATTTTAAAAACATGACTTGGCTTGTCACAACAGTGGCGGATCCAGGGAGGACCGCAACTGGCGCACGCCCCCCCCCCCTTTATTTTTTGTTGAAACAAAAGAAATAAAAACAAAAAAATCGGGGGAGGGGTGCGTGCGCCCTTTAATTTTGTAAACGCGCCCCCTCTTTACGGAATTCATGGATCCGCCCCTGCACAATGATCAGATAATTATCTACAATGTGTGTAAATCTGTAGGGCACAACACTACAGATTTTGTTCTCATGTTTTTAGCACAATTATGAACAAAATATGCCAATATTTCTCTACCTAAAGGAGTACTGAAATCAAGACACAGCCAAGCCTGCCTATGTTGACTGGGACTGGCAAAAACCTATCTACATACAGTGCACTCTCATTATAACAAAGTTGCCAGGACTGGCAGTTTTCACTCGTTATGTTGAAATTTCTTTATTATCAAACAATAACGTGTACAAATATAATTATATCAATGATAATTTTGGGACCTGAAATTTTACTTTGTTTTAACAAGAATTTCATTTTAACTTTTATAATGAGAGTGCACTTTACACGAACTGCGACTTAGACAACATAATTAACACATTTATATCCATCAAAAATATAATTTTCCCTTCAACATATCCATTTTTTCAAACTTGGGTCTTATGCAAGGTCAATGTAGGCTGGATTGAATGTATTCAAATATGTGACTGCGCATCACAAAACGAACAAAAAGTCGCACCCCTTGATTTTACGCGAGGACTCAAAAAAGGTGAAATGGGGTCAACCAACTAAATATTAGGTTTTTAATATTTTCTGAGAGAGCTACCCTTAATCTACATTATTCTTAAGTTTGGGATCATGAAATGGATTGGGAAGTGCATTTTCAGCAGTTTTTTCTACAACCCTTTTTTGTAAAGTAGTGACATCAGGTATGTCTTAGAGGCCCCTTTCCATTTCTTGATAACCCTTTGTACACTCTTCACTTTCAAGTCTGATAACTTTTGATGGGATAAAGCTACTGCTTTGAAAGTTGGCATTAATCATGGACAGAATGTGTTAATAGAGCATGTTTAAATTTCAGCCTAATCTGACAATCTCTTCATTGTTGTTGCTCCGGTGGTTTACATCTTGTTTTTTTTTTTTTTGTCCCATTCATTGCACAGCTAGCACAGTTTGGTGAAGATTAAGTGCTTGAACAGACCCTGTACTTCAGAGCCTCTTTTCTCGGTTCACACTTTTCCAGAGTGTGTGCTTTCTTTCCGTTATTTAGGTAGGTTAGGAGAGTCAATTTCAGTTGAGCTACACATCATTTTAAAGCTTAGAGTCTGCTCCTTCCGAATCTGCCCTTAACTAAAAATCTGTGCCTGGCGACTTTTTGTTGGTTTTTGTGATGCAGGGTCATATATAGATTGTTTCAGGGGTATTTCATCACCAAAGGTCACATCTATGATCTGTAAAACCCAATCTTACCTTGACAGGACCATCATTGTCTTCTGGTACAGGTTCACTCTTGAGGTACTGTTCCAGCTCACCATTGAAATACTTCTGCAAGAATGACCTCAGTTCATCCATACTGTTCAAATGATAAAACAATAACACACAAGTCATTATCTACATGTTCCCTTTTCACTATACAGGTGTAGCCAGAAAATAACACCATCCATCCCCTCCCTACCCCTTCCCATTTAAAAAAAAAAAAATGTTTCAAACCATTAGCAAGCATTTACTGTTGTGTTAAAATCACTTACACAACAAAATCTTCTTGCATACACTACTGAAACTACTTTCGTCTACTTATCTGCTGACCCGGAGTACAGCACAAAAAATAAAACATTAATACAGTAATCTCTACATAATCGGGCAACACCTAAAAGAATTGGGTACTCTGCTGAAAGCCACTATCTAAAATTGAGAGCAGTGATTAAAAAATGTTCAAATTATCACATTTGATGCATATGTATAGTTAAGTTGTATCACAAAACACCCTACTGTACAAAATTTCACAATACAGTAGCTAATATACAAGGATATATCACTGATTAACTCAACTAGAAAAGCACTCGCAGAGCACAGACCACCGCCAAGCCGGAGCCAGCAACTCAAATTTCCCAAAATAGTAGCTTTTTGAATACGTCATTGCACTGCGCCTTGCCGGAGCAGAGCACGCACTTTTGTGCGCGCATGTAACACCTTCAGTATGCACAGCTTGAACCCCATGTTCATTGACCTTATATGCCAAAAGATGAAAAAGCCTTCAAAAATCCATAAAGATTCTCGAATCACTACCATAATTGAATGAGGTGTTCCTTGTGTCAATACTGACTTTTTATGCAAGTTTCATTTCAATCCGAACACAACTTTTTTAAAGTTATTTTGCAAACAGACAAACCAATGCCGATGATCGCTTAACCTCCTCTTTCCTTGGCGGAGGTAATAAACAGTCATGGTGACGGTTTATTCCAGAAACAGCCTTTAATAGAGCTATTGTTCACATTTTGTATACCTGGTATCTAACAATATTTAACATTGCTCATACTGATTAACATTTTATCATGACAGTTATTTTCATATCTAACTCACATTTTAGAACGATTTTGAAGCACTAAAGCTGGTTTTTTTTTTTTTATATCTGCAAATGTTAGCAAAGGGGCTTTAATCGACATACAAACTGAAGAAACGGTTTCGATGCATGTAATATTCATCAGATAATTGGGTAGGTATTTCAGTTAAAGGAGTAGAAATTTTCTAGGCAAACCTCATCTACTCTCTTAGTTTCCCATAAAAAGTCTTTAGAAATGTGTGTAAATATTAGAAATTCTGAAGAAACTGTGAGGTTTTAACAGAAGATAGCATTTGGGTTTTCGTTTTAACTTAAAAATGTGCAGTGTAAGAGCAATTCGTCATATTACTACAAGTAGACAATGCATGCCATGTACAAATTGTTGTACCAATGCACTACATGCACTTCCAAAACTACAAACACAGTGATAAACTAATCACAACATTTGTCTAGCCAGCTTCCAAGAAAAAAGAAGAAGAAAAGAATAAAAGCTAGCTACACTGAGACTCCTATGTACCTTCAGAGCAAAGAGGAGAAAAATAAGTGAATCAGTTCACATTTTCTTTTCTTCTTCAATGGGACCTGCATAACTGCACCACCATGCCAGCGGCATACTGTAATGACTGCAATTTTTGTGATTTACAATGTTATGTCAAAGTGATTTGTTCAAAGTATATACATTGTACATTCATGAATGGCGAGTTTGCACTCGTGCAAGCAGGGCCTCAGGATGGATTGCCAATTAGCCTTTACAGTTGGTCATTAACAGGGTATGGTCTTCAAGCATGCAAACTTTTTTGGGTTTGTATGTCGTTTTCCTTGAAACCATAACAAGAGAAATTGAAGTTGCTGCAAAGGCTCTTGTGTGACTTTAGACAAGCTGCAGTTATAGTGATATAACATGCTGTAAAGTAGCGGTACAGATAGGTGTAATATTTGTGTGTGGTAGCTGTGATGTGAATGGAATATGCTTTCTGGCCACTTAGTGGGTAAGAAATGCTCTGCCCGACACTACCCGATTAAGCTGAGACTACGGTAATAATAAATGAATAAAGAATTCAACCAAATGGCAAATAGTTATTTGGTACTCCAGGGTACCAAATAATACATCCTAAGTAGAAGCACAAGAGGCACCACCTCCAAGTTATATGAGTGGTCACTTTATGACAAAAGCATATTTACTTTTCTGAACATATATCAATGGATAAAACGTGACCAAGACACATCCGATTACAACTATTTCAGAAGTCTCTCCTAACTTTCTTCTGTTGAGTGAGAGAGAAGAGAGAAAGAGGAAGAGGTATATAAAAACATCTAAAAAAACTCACCTGAATTTTTCAGACATCACAAACTTCTCACCAGCTGCACCTTCAATGGCAACAACTGGGGCTCCCTCCTCAAAGTCCAGGCCAAACTCATCCAGTTTGCGAGAAAAGTCGCTGGCTTGTGCCACGGCAAAGTACATCGTCTGATCAGAAAATTCTTTGGCAACCTTAATGACTCTGGAGAAATGAAGAAATTATACCATATGTTCATATATGTTTTCCACAGAAAAGGGATGCCAATTAGAGCAAAACATTCACAAATTCTAGATAAAGGGTTCTTCCTTTTTTCTCTGCATGTGTTGCAAAAAAAAAAAAATTCAGTTCAACTATTCAAAAGTTAGTGTGTCTTCATCAAATGTTCAATCAAAATTATATCTAAATCTATCATATCACACAGTGCACAATAACACCTCACCCATAACGAATCATACACATTACTGGATTACAAGCATTACAGCTTGCCTTCATTCAGAACAGGTTGTTTCATTCCATATGTAATATAACAAAAAAGACAGGTACGCCTTATACATTCATGTATGGCCATTGTCATTCACAAAATTTGTTGAATTCTATATTACATTGAATTATGAAACTGGTCAAATTCTAATGTGTTAGATGAACAGCTTTAATGCGAAGAAGTCATTTTTACCTGTTTCTCCAGTAGTTTGTGCCTGCAAGGGAAAAATAAAATCAAAACAATGTCATTTAACAAAATATAACTTACAGTCAATTTACAATCATACATAATTTAAATTTATTCTAAAAAGTTTATATCACATTTCACAATACATATTTGATATGAACATACCCTTATAGCATTTTCCATTATTGGGGCATTAGGGGTTTGCGATCATTTTATCCGCTTATACCATCCCAGCCAGTGAGCTTCAAAATGTGAACGTTTTTTCGAGAAAGATGCTCATGTGTTAAAAACCCTTATGCATAACAAACAATGTGCAAATGAAATCACAATACTGTAAAAGTGGAAATTTTCGCGGTGTTGAAATTTTCGCGCATTTCGCGCAACCAGAAACTAGCGCGAAAATAAAAACACGCGAATATTTTTGCTTGCCATACGTTCCTGTGCGTGATGTCTTGATTCCGCGGAATTAAAAACACGCGAAACTCTTCTGACCCGGCCTAGCGCGAAAAATTAGTCGCGCGAAAATATCCACTTTTACAGTAACTAAAAGTACGTTTAACATCCTTCCACCGAAATTCATTCCAACCTCTTAAGCATAACATACACAGCATTACACTGTGATGAAAGCAAACCTGGGCCCTGTTTTATCAAAAGATATAATCGATTTCAAATTTCCTTAACACACAGGCTGCCATACACTTATGACAGAAATCAACTATATAATCAATTTTAACTCTTCATAAAACAGGGCCCTGTTGTGAACTGAGTACCAACCTTTGACATTGAGCTTGTAGTCTACATCGTAGTAGGCGGTGAGGAGGGGTTTCTTGAAGAACTGACTGTTGTCAGGCGTCATGTGACCACACAGGCCATTGCTGTACAGGAAATGTTTTGAAAGAATATTCAAAGTCACCAAATGATCATATCTCATGAGGAAAGATACCAAATGTATTTTCAAAATCGAAAAGGATAGAAAGAGGGAGCCTGAAAGATATCTTCGTACTCATCTTACTTTGCAAGAAATTACTGGTAGCTTGAACAGAGGCGAATGTGGACTTCTTATTTTCTTTCATAATCAGTTAAAATTTACTATGACTCAAATGGGATTTTAGTACAGTTGAACCTCTCGTATCCGGACAAGTCGGGACCGGGGCTCATCCGGATAAGGGATTTGGCCGGATACGGGAGACTCAATGCTTTATACATGTACATATACATACACATGTACTGATGTAGCCCATTGTAGTACCACATGTAGTAATATGTATACCGCAACCTTTTCATTGTTACATTTGGGGATGTTTGGGGATGTTGAAATGTCTGAATGTAAGCAATTTGGAAGGAAATTTGATGCAATGTATGTTAATCATATTGGAAATAATATGTAATTCATGTGTGTTTGGGTAGGAGTTCTCAAGGAGTTGGGAATCCCCCTTTCTTCCCGTAATTATTAAAAAAAATCACGGCGAGATTGCGTCCGGATAATAGAGAGATCCGGATAAAGGGAGGCCGGATAATAGAGGTTCAACTGTAATCAAAATGTGCTTTTTTCATTTCTGGTCCACTGTTTGGATTTGTCATGTTTGTTATTTTCATACACCCAAACATGTATTAGCTTCAACATTTTCCAAATAAACTGAAAGTCTGTAAGAAAAAAAAAAAATATTAAAGTCAGTTATGTACTCCCAGCCATTAGACCTGTTCGGTAATGCCTGTTTCAGCCATGACTGGGGGGCTTCAGTAAGCCTAACAATAAATGATTTATGCACTGACATAGCAATGCACTTGACTTGTTGCATGACCCATTTAATCATTTTTTTCTTCTTTTGGAGGTGCCCTTGTTATTGCTGACGTAAGTTACAGTGTTTTGAAACCAAAGAAGTCTACAGTATATATAGCCAGTATATTAGAATTCTCAACACATATCACTCACACAGATGGTGAAATGTAAATATGCCACTGTTTGGCTTGCAAATATGAACAGAGTGCTGCCCGGGGCCATTTGACCTTTTCAAATTAAACAAATCACTGGAATGATGAGAATAAGACTGTCTTGTGAATAACTGTGATTGTTTTATTCCCAATTGCCATTCATCTCAATATCAGAGTCACATGGTTTCTTCATACTTCACGGTAATTCAAACAATCTTTAACAGAGGAAGGCTTATGCATAGTTTGCCATATAAAGCACTGGTTCCATCATCTACACCATGTACCTCATGAGAATTATTCGAGCTGCTTAACTAGCCATTATGATACATATAAAATCTCCCATCGTGTCCAGAAAGGACAATTTGATCCAAAATATACAAAAATCATTTGACAGGTAAACACAAAATCACAATGATTCTAACATTGCTTCATGGTAGAGGCATTTTAAAACGAACATAAACACACACACACACACACACACCAACAAACATACAACACAAATAGAGAGGAAGAGAGAGATTGCATAGACACCCAAAGGTCAATACTGTGTAAAACATGAGACATTAGAATCATAAATACATGCTTCACACAGACCGCACACAAACATGTAGAACTTTTCTTTCTTACATGTTGTCCTTGATGAAGGTCTCGATGTTCTTCTTCTTGATGGCACCCTCATAGACCACCTGATTGTCTTCAAATTTGTTCTTGAGATGGCTTGGTCGGAAGAGCACCACTTTGCTGATTGACAGAACGTGAAATTACAGAGAAGAGAGATGTCACTGCTTTATCCCATGACTTGCATATGCCATGCAAAACTTCATTAATTTCCTAATATGAAGTGACATTGAAATCAGATTTGCATCAAGTCCATGCAGAGTTGTACAAACTTAAAAATTACAGCGTTCAAGGAGGAGGTTGAAGTTACAGCGCTACAGACCAAAAACCTAATCATTCCAATTTTGTACCAACCAATGAAAGCACTGTGAGGCAAGATTTTACTACGTTATCTAATTTGCATTTGTGGATGCAAATGATATACATTGTACCTACTTTGCCTTTTGGTGTTTTGGGTTTTTTTTTAAGGTGAAACTTATACAAAAAAAAAAAAAAACACCCACACACCAACACATACCTAGAGTTTAACCCATCAGAGTTTAAGTGTGAAAACTTACTTAGCAGCTCCATATTTCTCGGCTGCAGCTGGATCGAAGCAGTAGGCGAATCGGAAGTCTTCAAACAAACTGTCAGCGGCCTTCTTGTATTCCTTCATGTCACTGCTGCTTTCATCAGAGAAAAATCCTATGGAAATGTAATGGTACCGTGGAAAACCAAGACTGTAAATCTGTTCATACAAATAACATATCACTACTACAGAACACATGGAACCACAATACCACAGCACATGTATCATACATTATATGATTTACACTGAACAAATGTTTCATGTTCATAACAATGTCAGCACATCAGCACTGTCCTATATTTTAAGCCAAAACTTTCCAACAGGAATTGAAGAGTACTTGGGACACTACAGTCACTGATTTTGATAAATAAGCTTTGTAACACAGGTATGCATCTTAAACAGTTCAGCCCTCATTTTGGAGCCAACTCAAAGGTGAGCTGACATATGAAAGAGACGACAAATGGTTCCATCTAAAAAAGGAAATAGGTCATGATAGGGATGCACTCTAAAACTATTAAGGATTGTCTCAAAACACTTTTAAACCACTTGTTAGGTGACACATGATATGCAGATATACACAGAAAAAGGAGAAATTATAGAGTATCTAAATATTATACATGGAATATCTATATACATCATCGGTATTTGTATGCATTAACTGGGAAAATGGCAACTTTTCCATTATAAATTCTAAGTCAACTTCAGTGAACTTTCCTTGCTGATTTATTTGCAGATGAGCATGGTTTTGTATCATAATTTGTTACCATCAAAAAATGTTTGCATATTATTATTTTCATAATAGTGTCAAGGAAATTTCTCTTTGGTGAAATATTT
Source organism: Diadema setosum (assembly GCF_964275005.1). NCBI lineage: Eukaryota > Metazoa > Echinodermata > Echinoidea > Diadematoida > Diadematidae > Diadema > Diadema setosum. Next base: position 18,068,318 of record NC_092691.1, read on the forward strand.
CATATTACTGGTACAACTTACTGTAAAAGTGGATATTTTCGCGTGACTAATTTTTCGTGGTAGGCCGGGTCAGAAGAGTTTCGCGTGTTTTTAATTCCGCGGAATCAAGACATCACGCACAGGAACGTATAGCAAGCAAAAATATTCGCGTGTTTTTATTTTCGCGCTAGTTTCTGGTTGCGCGAAATGCGCGAAAATTTCAACACCGCGAAAATTTCCACTTTTACAGTATACTAAAAGATCCTTCGGCCAAGTTATTTCTAATGCATGTTTAAAATATGTATATAGCAATAGAAAAGGCCAACAAAGAAGGACTCTTGTGGGAAAACAGTCTGTGTACATCACGCACCAATAATGCCAGCCTCCATGTCAGATAAGAAACTCTCCACATCTGCTACAGATTTGAGCTCTTTGGACTTAGGACCAGCCTGCTTCTTCATGTAAGAGATGATGCCGTCTGGAGGGATGAAGAAAACATAGTGTAACAAGTATGAATCACTGGAGAGTTTAAAATGTTCATTGCATGCATGAATGGAGCAGCAAAAAGTGGAAAAACTAGGTGCCTACTGGGCCAACGGACAGGTTGGACCAGTAGAAGAAATGGGTTAGTGTGCAGCCTTGTTCAAAGTGTCTCAAAGAGATTCTGAGCTATTGCTCAAGCAGTTGATATATTCAAACATTTTCCAGATTTTTTTTTTCTCCCCAACTTAATTTGGCCAGGATCACTGCAATATTAAGAACCAGTGCAGAAGGCCCAGGCACTCTAAACAGTATTACAATTTGATATTAGGTATGGCACACATGAGATGTGCAACTGCCCACAATCGGTCTACTCCTTATCAACATGCCTTCGGCTCTTTAGCTTTTTACTGATCTACCACATTGTATGTAGAATTTGGTATCAAATATTTGTGACCCACTACAACAAAATGATACTAAAGTCGGGCGAGGTCGATTATTTGAAAATTGCACGATCTAATCCCCTAATCTTTCTGCTTTAGATTGATATATAACACATTTTATAAAAATAATCGGCTGCGGAGATATCGATGTTTAAAAGAGAGCATGTCGAGACGTCTGGAAAATCACTGTTTCGAGAAAAGCGCCCTAAAAGTCTTCCTTTCGACGCAATCGCGATCAACGGACACACAAGTCAGTTTTCACCTCTGGACAATAGAAGGTAAGCCCTAGCAACCCCCGAAGAGTTCATTCAAGCACATCAGCGTCGGCGGTCTCCTCACCAACCAATCAGTGACCAGGATGTGAGAAGCGGCTGAGCATAGCGCACCCCGCCCGCACGCACCAGTTGACTGGGCAGTGTGCGAGCTTCACGCTTCGGTTAGCAGCAAGCAGCAAACTGACCAATGAGATCACTCTGGTCGTTGTTAGGGGCGGAACCTATCTGTGGCGCTCAATCCAAATTTTCAAAGCAGTTTCTGCTTTGTTGAAACGCCAAAAAACATGGCTCAGAAAAACGCTATTTTTTTGTCTTTCCTTTGATCATTTTGCTTCAAAATTTTGACAGATGATAGAAGACAGGTTAGACTCCAATAATATATCAAAATCAGAAAATCGTAAGTTTTGACCAATTTTAATGCTCTGACTTCAAACTCAATTTTACCGGCTTCGACCGTGCGCGACTTTAGGACCTTTTTGTTGTAGCGGGTCACATTTATTGTCTGAAATACCATGAATGAAGTTAATGAAATTCTCATATAATGGAGACACTCCGCAAACAGTAGATCTTGGCATATGACGTTGACCCCATTGTAATGATCTATTTCAAATCATTACACCAACAAATGGCCCTATCCCTATTTGAACAAGAGTAGATCCTCTTAACCGATTGAGGATGGGCTGATATTGCTACAACAAGCATTTCTCATACACACCTGTCTGAGTATACACGGGACCCATCTTCAATGGGTTAAATTCAGGGAGAATATATGAAAGCAAAGCATGGTAAGTCATTGGAGGAAAGTAAGGCAGCTGCATCAAAGTTGTAGGCATAGAAAGTAACTCCTACGTGTATTCATTTTACCACTCCATCCAGCCTGGACTTGGGTTGGGGGGGGGGGGGGGGGGGAGAGAGATGGGGAAGAAAGAAAGAATGTAATTATTCGTCTGGTGCTTCTGGTTGATGAGAGATATCTATAGTAACCTTACAGCGGCATGAATGGACAGAGTTTAATATCTATAAACACATCAGTGAGAGTAACTAGACTTTGGCCAGCTTCTTACCTGCTTCCCTGGGTCCCTGGTAGTCTGAGGCATCCCCATTGCGAAACACTTTGAGAGTAGGGTAGCCAGACACTCCATACTTGCCACATGTGTCCTTGCCACTCTCAGTGCAGTCCACCTATAACAACAATGAAGATAGGATACAACACATACACAGTTTTAACTGTATTAACAGGATAACAGTGAAGATAATGTCAAGCTCTTCACAGAGAGATTGTAGTCGTAGTACCCACTGCATGCTATAAGGATTAGAACCAACTGACTGGCTGTCAAGCATTACCTTGGTGGTCTATTGGATAAGATGCCTGTCCGGTGATCAGGTCATAGGTTCAAATACTGCCTGAGTATAAATGCCCATGATTTCTGTTATCATGGTAACTGCTTAACATTGATTAATTCAGTACTAATTCACATCCATGTAGGGCAATTTGTCAATCAGTGGGAAGAGAGGTTGTAAGTGACAATGGGGGGGGGGGGGGGGTATATGCCATACAGGGTTACCTGCACTCAATGTGCATGAATTCCACAAAACACAATATGGACTGTAGCACAGTTGTATTCAAGTGTAGGTTATAACAAGATACACTGCTAAGGAATATACCAAATATTTGGGGCACAATCAATCTGTCAATTATCATTGATATATCAGTTTGTGTACATAGCACTACACAGTATTCTGCAGGAAAGAGTGGGTCATACACATGTACCAAAGACAGCTCACAGAAAGCTGCCATAGGATGTAGAAAGTTTTTTTTTTTTTTTTTTTCTACATAATACTTTTACCTAGTCCACCATTAGTTGTTGTTTTTTTTTAAATAATGGTATTTCCATGTAACTTATATTTTCTCTCATCTGCCAATTCCGATGCTTTCATCTTTAAAAAAAAAAAAAATTGTGGGAAAAATTCCTGCACTTGGTTGTTTTACACAACTCATCAAAACTTACTTACCTTGGCCAATGGAATTGGAGGGTCCTGACTAGCCAAGGCAGTTGCCGCTTTCTCATACTCAGGAGCCAGACGTTTGCAGTGTCCACACCTGACCAAGATATCAAAAAGACATACAAATTTATGTTTTACGTGTACATATTCACAAGTCAATGCACAACAAACTCCAAGAAGTTCTTCATGAAATGTTGACAGAAGATAGATAAAGATTCCTCTTGTTTGTCTGTTTGTTTTTCTTCTCAATGAATGGTTTTGGCTCTCTGGTTTGAAACATTTCTGCTATCAAAAAAAAAGGAAACTTCCGTATCATTTCCAGACAGACTAATACTGGAAAGTATTATACAATTCTATGTCTTTCACACTTTATTGATTTGTTATTTATGTACATTACATGCTCATTAATTTCAAAGAATTGGTAAAGGCTGGTGTGTCTGTTAAATCTAGACAACTTCATTTGTTGAGTTTTACAAGGCATTATGCTGATGTGTCAGGAAAGTATGCACAGTACTGACTCTGGAGAAGGCTTGGGGCATGAAGGCAAGTTTTGAAATAAAAAGGGAGTAGGGGTATCAGAGTTAAATCCTTAAGCCTGTGTTTGACTTCTGACCATCATTTCCTCCCCCTAGATGTACAACATCAGTAGGCGTGCTTCAACATGATGGTGATTTACTTTCCTTCTTCTCTATTTTTGACATAAAGATCACAATTCATAACCAATGCTGCATCACGCTTAGCCCGACCAGATGCCGTGCACTAGCACAACGTTTGACGGTGTGTGATACACATATCTACTAAACCCCATACACATATCTACAAACCCCTCGAACATGGCCACACAACAACAAAACTGTTGAAAATTTCTACATTCTTATCACAAATTTTACGAATCACTCACGTGAATTGAAATGCTTGGACTATGAGCATGGTATATCAATCCATAGTGAGTCCTCATGCAACATACACTGAGCAAAAAAGTCAGTTTTATTCGGAATGCTGATCATCGCTTGGCGACTCAAAATAAATCTTCCCCAGCTTTGAGTGATGCAAATTGCGCATGCGTGACCGGAAGTGCTTCGTAGCGAGCGCGGCATGTGCGCTGATGGGGTCAACACCCCTTGTCGATCTCTTTCGTGAGCGCGCTGCAGAGTTTGTACTGCCCGATCGGTCGACAGCGCCCCCTTTGCCCACCATTCGCAGTGCCGCCGACATTTCAAATCATGTCTGCCTTTTTATGATTTCTGCGACGTACAGGATTTTAAAAAGTGTCATTTTTTGTAAGTTGTGAAATAGTTACAGTATCTCAATATCGATAGCCAAAGACGGTAGCTAAATAGATAAAGCTTTCATCGTATGTAGTCTGAGTAACAAATATGGTGCAGTAAATTCAAAATAGAGTCGGCGCCACGGAACCCCGAGATTACGTAGTGTCCACACCGTACAGCTCTGTCGTGACTTACACTTGTGTACAGCGACAGGGCTGTGTATAGTTACATCAGGCTAGGTACAGATTTCTTTCTTATACTAGAATCAGCCTCATCATAGCGCATGCAGCATGCAGCACAACTGTTAAGTGAATCTAATCTTCACATGACTACACACATCGCTGGTGACGAGAATAATCTGATATTGATGTCAACATGATTTTGCAGTGGACTTCGCTCTTCACATGATCAAGCTAGCCACCGTCCTATCCTACACAAGTCAGTATTCTGAATAATGTTCTGACAGTGTGTAATCTATTGTCCCTCCTTCTACTTGTTCTAGTAAGAGGAAAAACACTCGGGCTGTCCCTCGATTAGGACATAGAACTCTAGAATGGAGGTCCCGTGTACACGCAAGAGAGAGAGTCAGAACTCATGCATGTAACACTCAAAAGATCCCGCTTCCTCAGTCCTGTTCATCGCAAAGAACAGCAACACTGCCAGCAGGGTGTTCAACCCGGCGCGGCGGTGGCGGTGAGGTGGTCCCGCCTCTACTGTACTGGACCCTCAGGATAGCCTATGGAATTGGAAGACCAGCTATCAATTGCAGCTGAATATATGGGCTATCCAGCCATCTCTTCAAATGGAAATGAAACAAACAAACAACAAAAAACAAACAAGAGAATGGCTAAAGATAGAAATAATAATGCCAGGTCATTGAGCACAGCAGTTCGAGCAACATATTATCATATGCAAGGGACTAAGGACACAGCATAGCGGCTTTTAACCCTCCTTTGCGAGGAAAAATTCTCACCATGGTGCGAAGAATTCCACGAGAATTAGTTCTTTATTATTAACAATTGCGGCAAAATCACTATCTGTGGGTTCCAGGACATCAGAAGCCCATGCCACTCCACAGAGCAGGACAATGCAGGAAATGTACGCAGTCTTCATGATGTTTCTTTCTTCGATATTACTCAACTAGTCGACCAAAGCGCTGATATAAGCCTACGAATCTGGCCACACACACATCATTTACGTTTACAAGTACGGTGTGTGGGCATGCTACTCTAGCAGTGCGTTTTTCGGCTTTATTCATGATAATGGGGAAAATGGCTTCCACGTGTGCTTAGCGCTGGCGCGTTTTGATTGGCTGAAGCTTGTGAACCATCCTTTTTCCGCCCAGGGACGGACAGACACAATCCTCTAAGTACACGTGCACCTTCCGCGTCATGATTTGGCTACATCCATTTTCTGGAATGGTTGTAGGGTCAATATGAGCAAAATAATTAATGTGAAACAATTCACACTGGTAGTAATTGTTAGACAGGAGATTTTAAAGGAGAAACGGTTAAAGGTTCTGTTTACCTTTGGGAGCAGTGATTTTAAATACATGTATTTTCAAGATATCACATTAATTTTGATGCATAAATCTGTGTAAGTCTGTTGTATAAAAAAAAAAAATCCTTTACCATCAGCTTTCGCAATAAAGCCTAAAATATAAGGAGATATCAGTATTTTTTCTCAATAAACCATACCTGTAGACGGTTTAGTCTGGAAAAATTTTTATTATAACTATTGTTCACATTTTGTGTTTAACATCTTAACATCAATTGTAAGGATTCAAATGTTTACAGTGGTTGTTTCTCTCCCTAACTCACATTTTAGAACTATTTTAAAGCACTAATGCTGGGTGTGTTTTTTTCATATGCAAATGGTAAATTATGCCTTTAAAGTATATGGCGCACTCACTTTTGCACTGAATTGTAAATAATTTATTTATTATTATTTTTTTCCCTAAATAATTGCAAAAGATCGACCAGACATTTTCCGGAGCCTCAGGGGTCTCTCTTTTGGCTGGTAACATAGCATGCAGCGATATATTTCATGTAGTCTTTTCAATTCCATGTATTTCAATACGTACGTCTTTCTTTATTTATTTCTTTCTTTTTTGAAGAGAATTAATTCAGTGATATTTAATCAATTTGGTATAATGGTAAATATCAGTGAAAAAGGAACTTTAAAAAGTAGTCATTTGCTAATTGATTGTGGTTTGATCGACCCCGAAACACACCTTGTGCTCAGAAAATGGCATCAGTCATTATATACCTCATATAGAATCCTCTCATCTGATTGGTTAAAAGGGGAGTCATGAAAATAGCTGTGCCCCATTGTTGATCAAAATGACGTCATGATTTACTGCGCCCGGGGCACTTGATTGACTGTGCCCTGTAAATACGTTTGGAGACAGACAGTCGCAACCCCGTACACATAGATCACATGTATGTACGCACCATTGATACGACCGCCGCGCTGTCGATCAGCTTTGATTACGAATGCTACGGTATCATTTCGGAATCTATATTTTCGGTACATAAAACAAATAATGACAGCTTGATATTCGGGGCACAGTAAAAATTATGTAGGCCCTCGGTGATGTGAAAACCATAACTATGCCCTCAGCTTCGCTTCGGGCATAGTTATGGTTTTCACATCACCTTGGGCCCATAATTTTGTGCCCCTCATAGCAGTCATTATTTGTATACTAGTCCAGTTACGAACAACTTACGAGCGACTGGTGATCAGTTCTTGTGCTGAATTATGGAAATTCTTATAAGTGTAGCACACAACGGCGTAGCCAGGATTTGATCTTAAGGGGGGGGGGGCGGTTAGTCTGCGAGGGAGCGAAGCGACCGAGCCCGAGCGAGCGGAGCGAGCGAGGGGGGGGGGGAGGGTGTGGGAGGGGGGTGTCCCCCCTCCCACGGTAAGAACTTTTTGCATTTTGATGTTGTAAATTGTGCAATTTGATGCATGTTTTTGCGCGTTTTATCGACGAGAAACAGTCCCACTTGTTTAAGGTAGGAGTATATTTTGATGTAGACTATTATTGAACAATTTGCCTATAAAATGGTACAATTTAAATACACTTCTTGTGTTAATTCTTTTCACTGAATATCATGAACGCGACTGAACCCGAGCGAGCGGAGCGAGCGAGGGGGGAGGGGAGGGTGTGGGAGGGGGGTATCCCCCCTCCTACGGTAAGAACTTTTTGCATTTTGATGTTGTAAATGGTGCAATTTGATGCATGTTTTTGCGCGTTTTATCGACGAGAAACAGTCCCAATTGTTTAAGGTAGGAGTATATTTTGATGTAGATTATTATTGAACAATTTGCCTATAAAATGGTACAATTTAAATACACTTCTTGTGTTAATTCTTTTCATTGAATATCATAATAATAATAATAATAATAATAGCTGCTTATATAGCGCATAATATTCCTGGAATCTCTATGCGCTTTACACAAATGGGTAGAGTACACGTACCATAAACTACAACTTACAAAATTTTAACAAAACAATATAATTAAACATACAAAATACAACTTATCATAATCATTTAATAACAAAACAAATATGTTTTTAAGGACTTGAGGAAAGTGTGAGTACATGTGATGGCCCTAAGTTGACTTGGAAATTTGTTCCAGAGTACAGGTGCTGCTGACTGAAAAGCCCGATCCCCATATGAACATGTTTTAGTTGCTGGTATAACTAATAAATTCTGGCTAGAAGATCGTAGATTTCTTTGTGGAATATATTCAATGATCATGTCAGACAAATATGTTGGGGACTTATTTATCAATGTTTTATGACATAATGCAAGGATCTTAAACATGATTCTCTTATCTACAGGCAACCAATGCAGGTGTGACAACAAGGGTGTTATGGGATCTCTTCCTTTTGCTCGCATTACAAGTCGGGCGGCGCAATTTTGAACAATTTGGAGTTTTCTTATGTCTTTTTCGGGCAGGCCAAATAGAAGGGAATTACAAAAATCAATTCTAGAAGAAACAAATGCATGGATTAACTTTTCAGTAGTTTTTTCGCACAAATAATTTCGTATTTTCCCTATTCTCTTTAATGCACACATTGCAGATTGAGTCATAATTTTAACATGTTCTTTCAATTGAAGGTGTTGATCCATGTGTACACCCAAGTTGCGTGCTTTGGTTGTTTCATGTACATCCAGTCCATCCACTACAATACATGCTGGTGAAGACGCAGGATTAAATCTCGACGAAAAGTGAATTAGTTCAGTCTTCTGTGGATTGATTTTCAAACAGTTTTTGTGAGTCCATGAAAGAACATCAGCAAGACAGTCATTGATCCTGCTTATGGCACTCTGTAAATGTTGTGGTCTGAAAGTTAGATACATTTGGGTATCGTCAGCGTACAACATTGTCTCCAGACCATGAGATTTGATAATTGCTGTTATTGGAGAGCTGTATAATGTATAGAGCAACGGTCCGATAATCGAGCCCTGAGGCACCCCACACTTATCATCGATTGGTTGGGACAGAGAATCGTTAACCTTCACAACATGCGAACGTTGGGAAAGGTACGATGATATCCAATTCAGTACAGTCCCATCGATGCCATACAGATAATTTAAACGGTTTAGCAAGGTCTTGTGATCAATTAAGTCAAATGCTGCACTGAAATCTAACAGGACCAGCAAGACTTCATTTTTTTCATCCAAGGAAACCAGAATGTCATTCTGAACTTTGAGCAGAGCAGTTTCCACACTGTTGTGTGACTTGTAGGCTGCCTGAAACGGGTTGTGCAGATTGTTTGCCGATAAGTATTCCTGTATTTGTTGGACTGCAGCTTTCTCAATTAACTTCCCTATAAAACAGAGGTTTGCAATTGGACGATAGTTAGACAATTCGTCTGCAGAAACATCATTTTTCTTGCGAAGTGGTGTCACAACTGCCTTCTTCAGTGACAAGGGGAAAAATCCAGAATTAAGACTAGTGTTAATAGTCGTTGTCAAGAATGGTAGTAACACTGAGGCACACTTCTTGATCACCGTGTTATCATGAACGCGACTGAACCCGAGCGAGCGGAGCGAGCGAGGGGGGGGGGGGGGGGAGGGGAGGGTGTGTGAGGGGGGTGTCCCCCCTCCCACGGCAAGAACTTTTTGCATTTTGATGTTGTAAATGGTGCAATTTGATGCATGTTTTTGCGCGTTTTATCGACGAGAAACAGTCCCAATTGTTTAAGGTAGGAGTATATTTTGATGTAGATTATTATTGAACAATTTGCCTATGAAATGGTATAATTTAAATACACTTCTTGTATTAATTCTTTTCACTGAATATCATGAACGCGACTGAACCCGAGCGAGCGGAGCGAGCGAGGGGGGAGGGGAGGGTGTGGGACGGGGGTGTCCCCCCTCCCACGGTAAGAACTTTTTGCATTTTGATGTTGTAAATGGTGCAATTTGATGCATGTTTTTGCGCGTTTTATCGACGAGAAACAGTCCCAATTGTTTAAGGTAGGAGTATCTTTTGATGTAGATTATTATTGAACAATTTGCCTATAAAATGGTACAATTTAAATACACTTCTTGTGTTAATTCTTTTCACTGAATATTATGAACGCGACTGAACCCGAGCGAGCGGAGCGAGCGAGGGGGGAGGGGAGGGTGTGGGAGGGGGGTGTCCCCCTCCCACGGTAAGAACTTTTTGCAATTTGATGTTGTAAATTTGATGCATGTTTTTGCGCGTTTTATCGACGAGAAACAGTCCCACTTGTTTAAGGTAGCAGTATATTTTGATGTAGATTACTATTGAACAATTTGCCTATAAAATGGTACAATTTTAAATACACTTCTTGTGTTAATTCTTTTCACTGATTATCATGAACGCGACTGAACCCGAGCGAGCGGAGCGAGCGAAGGGGGAGGGGAGGGTGTGGGAGGGGGGGGGGGTGTCCCCCCCTCCCACGGTGAGAACTTTTTGCATTTTGATGTTGCAAATGGTGCAATTTAATGCATGTTTTTGCGTGTTTTAACGAGTTGAAACAGTCCCACTTGTTTAAGGTTGCAGTATATTAAATGTTAGTGTAGATTATTATTGAACAATTTGCCTATAAAATGGTATATCATTTAAATAATCTTCTTGTATTAATTCTTACAGTTAATATCATGAACGCTGTCTGCAGTTCAGCAATCAAACAGAAAAAGCATGCACACGTGGGTGTAGATAGGGACATATCCCCTCCCACACGAAGGTGATTTTGCGTTTTCAGACCTGAAATTCAGCGATCTGGTGCAAATTTTTGGTGCAATACTTTTTCATCAAGTGTTAAAATCACGGAATTTAGCTCTTATTCCGAATGTGCACCATCTGTGTGTATGTATAAAGGATAGTGAGGTAGAGCTTAGGGGAAGGGGGATTCCCCCTCCCGCTCGCGGAGCTTTTGCGTTTTTAGAATTGAAATAAAGCGATCTGGGTATAGCCACAGTCTACTTCTATGCATGGCGGAAGGGGGGGGGGGGGGGAGGGGCGGGCGAGCAGGGAGAAGGCGTGGGTCCACCCTTCCCTTCCGATGGAGCTTTTGCCTTTTTAAGGTTGAAATTGAGATATCTCGTATACGCATATTTGATGGAATCAACATTTGGGAAATCACCAAAAAAAAAAAAAAAAAAAAAAAAAAAAACTGATGGAGGGGGGGGGGGCTGAGGGAGGAAAGGGTCGATTAAAAGGGGAAATTCCCCTTATACATGAGGGAACCTTGAGTTTTCGGAATATAGTGATAAGTCTTGTGCACTCAGAATTATTCATTTTTTTTTTTTTTGTAAATCTAAAAAGTGTCCTAAGCTAGGGAAAGAGGCACAGAGGGGGAGGGTTTGGGAGGGGGATACCCCTCCAAGCACGAGAGATTTTGCATATTTTGAATTGAAATTCAGCGATCTGGTGCACACTTTGAGTGAATATGAAAAAAAAAATATCTTATTTGATGAAAGGTTGCAAAGGAGACCCGCTTCATGTGCATGCATACAGTATACACGCATTTTTTTTTCCGCCTCCCAAATCCCCGGTCAAATCTTGGGAGGGGGGGGGGGGGGCGACCGCCCCCATCGCCCCCCCCCCCCCCCCCTGGCTACGCCAGTGGTAGCACATCAGAACTGATCACCAGTCGCTCGTAAGTTGTTCGTAACTTTACGAACAGCTTTATGATATTTGTGTGATCATTTACCGCGCGCACACACCGCTACAGCACGCGTATGCCGGCAGCTCCATAGTACGCTCGTGTATTAATTTGCCGCGCACGCACGCATACGAGCGGTTACAGGGGATAGCGCGATAAAGCTATGAAGCGGCGCACTGAGGTGGATGCGTAATGATAAAAAACGTCCAGAATCTGGACTACTGTTCAGCTTGCATTTACTCCTCCTTATAGTTGAAAGATAAACATTTGGAATTCTTCAGACAATCTCCAGCGCACTGAATCCTGCTCTTCACATCAGTAATGGTCGCCATCATGCTTCCTCGTAAGCATTCCTTCACTGGTACACCAAACTCGTTCTTTACCAACGAATAAAGACTGGATCTCATTCGGGTTGGAGGCAAAGGTGCAGCTGGGGGGGGGGGGGGAGAGATAAACATGAAGTAAAGAAATGAATTTGGCTTTTTTTTTTTCTTCAAATTTCATAATGGTAATTTTTGGTATGTGAAGAGAGTATGAATCTTTCTTGATTCGTTTTTAATCACTAGGAATTGAATTATTTTTGTGGAACACATGATAGGTAAACATTTCATTCTGTCATTATTTTGAAGAACTTAGGATGACGATAACAATGTGATAAAGAGAAGCATGTCACTTTTATGGACCACTCCATTATGGTTCAATCAATCGGGAGGAAAATAAATCCTGTAAATTCTTACTACTATTCACCTGTTGGTTTCTCAAGAGAAGTATTATGTTCATATTTTCAGTTTGATGATTATGAAGTAAACGGTTAACTGAGGTACGACCGATTGCTGAAACCGATAACAAGCAAGCAAGCAAGCAAGCAAACAAACAAACATACAAACAAATAAACAAGGAAATGCAAACGCAAACACTTTGGACACTGAATATGAAAAACAATCTGTAAGAACTGTCGATAAACTATCTGTAACAGTTGTGCTTTTGGAGAAGTATCCACATATCAAGGAAGCATGCAAAATTTTTTTTTTTCTGACGAATGGGGTGTTGCAAGAAAGTTGCAATCGATTGCAAGTTGCAACTGATTGTTACTGGCCAATCAAAATCATTGCTGCATGCATGTCTTCTTAAAAGGGCAGACCCTGAGCCAATCAGAATGGTTGTTTCAAAATTAGCAATTATTTGCAATTGATTGCAACCTTCTTACCAAGCTTCTTACAACACCCCAAAAGACTGGTAGCGCGCTGAGCGATATATCGCCTGACAAACAATGATTAAACATGATATCAAAAATAAAATTGATGTTAGACTTAAAGTGCTGAGAGCAATTTCTTGTTTTCTTATTGTACCGTGGGCTATCACCATGTTTAAATCTTATATAGATTGGACAAATATGTCGTTTCTTTGTGTGCCGTGTGTGTGTGTGTGTGTGTTTGTGTGTGTGTGTGTGTGTGTGTGTGTGTGTGTGTGTGTGTGTATGTGTGTGTGTGCGTGCGTGCGCGCGTGTATGAAAAGCGGAATTGCTGTAGAAAGAGTAGCAATGAATGCAGAAGTTTCCTTCTCGTTGAGGTACAAAACGAAGCTGGTGATGGCCTCTCATTCTGTCCACGACCCTCTCCTCTAAAATAAACCGGCGTAGCCAGAATTTGATCTTAGGGGGGACATCCCCGCCCCGCCCCCCCCCCCACGGTGAGAGCTTTTTGCATTTTGATGTTGTAAATTGTGCAATTTGATGCATGCTTGTGCGTGTTTCATCGACTTAAAACAGTCCCGCCTGTTAAAGGGTAGCAGTATATTTTGATATAGAATATTATTGAACATTTGCCTATAAAATAGTATAATTTCAATAAACCTCTTGTATCAATTTTTATTATTCTAATAATGAATATCATGAACGCTGTCTACTATGCAATCAAACAGAAAAAGGCTGCACATAGACCGTGTAAACAAGGGGTATTTCTCCTCCCACACGAAGGTGATTTTGCATTGTCAGAGCTGAAATCCAGCGATCTGTATGGTGAAAACATTTCAAAAAATAATAATAAAAATGGAAAATATGTTTGTTTGGGTTTTTTCAAGGAAGTGTATGACTAAATCATGAAATTTAGCTCTTATTCCGCGTGTGCAACTTCTGTGTGTATGTACAAAGTCTAATGAAGTAGAGCTTAGGGGAAGGGTGTGGAGGGGGATGCCCCCTCCCGTTCGGCGGAGCTTTTGCGTTTTTAGAATCTAATAGAGCGATCTGAAGCACACTTTTGTGGAAAGTTCTGAATTGACATTCCCCTAAAGTGTACTAAGTCTATAAAGCAATGTGAAGTTGGCAAGATACCCGTCTTATATTTTCGAGGGAGCTTTTTTTTTTTTGTTGTTGTTTTAGAACTGAAATTCAACAATCTGACCCACACATCATTATTGTTGGAATATCTGGAAATTTGTCAATCAGAGAAGTGTAACAAGTCTGTGGAATGAAAAGAACAAACAAACCAAAACAGGAGGATGTGGGAGGGGATAACCCTAGTCCCCCTCCTACACGAGGGATATTCTGTATTTTCTGATCGCAGTTAAACATTTTGGTGCACACATTTTGTGGCATAGGCCCTATTTTGAAAACTGTCTATGTTCAAAGCATGGAGCTACGTAGTAGCTCCATTGTTCAAAGTGTAGCCATAATCTACTTGTATGCATGGGGGTGGGGGTGGGGGGGGGGAGGTCAGGGAGAAGGTGTTGGAGAGTGCTATTCCCACCCTTCCTGTATGAGGGAGCTTTTGCCTTTTTAAGTTGAAAGTGAGATATCTCGTATACGCAAATTGGGAAATTATTTAAAAGAAAAATCATATGGGGGAACTGAGCGAGGAAAGCGTTGATTAAAAAGGATATCCCCTTGTACGTAAGGAAACTTCTGAGTTTTCGGAATATATAATGATAAGTCTTGTGCACAGTCAGACTTATTCAGATTTTTTTTAATAAATCTTAAAAGTGTACCTAAGGCTAGGGAAAGGGGAACAGAGAGGGAGGTTGAAAGGGAGACCCGCTTCATGCACATGCATACAGTATACACGCAATTTTTCATTTTTCCCCACCTTCCAAATCCCCGGTCCAAATCTAAGGGGAGTGACCGTCCCATTGCCCACCCCCTCGTTAAATAAACAAGCAAACAGACAAACAAACAATTTACTATGTCTCAATATCCTCTGATGACAACTTTCGGATCGGGTGCCACGTTTGCCTTTGGTGGCGATATCAATGTAGTAATGGGAAGTTCGCGCTCATAGTTTCGACAGCTCCAAGTTTTGATTTGTTGAAATAAGAGTGGTCCTTGAGAAACGAAACCAAAACTCTGAACCCCCCCCCCCAAAAAAAAAAAAAAAATACACTGAACACAGAATCTGATCAGAAGCTTCACCATAATAACGCAGGGGCGGCCGCCCCCCCCCCCCAAAAAAAATATAATAGTAAAAATGAATAAATAAATAAAATTATATATATATATATATATATATACATAATACAAATAGGGAATTTATTAGCTAAGACTAGTAATTCTAACAAATGTTTAGACATTCATTTTTCGTTGCATGTGAGCAGATTATCTCAATCGCATTCAACGGTAACCGTTGCAGTTTTTAGAGGCCTTTGGATATGGAAAATCGTGTAAATATCAAAAGTTAGCTTTAAGCACTGGCGGATTTAGAGGCGGCACAACTGGCCAATGCCAACCCTCCTTTTGAAGCAACATTTTATTTTTTTTTTTGTAATTATCATATGTGTGCCCCCCCCCCCCCCCCCTTGAGAAAAAAAAAAAAATCTTCCATACGTCCCTCTCCCACCGCTAGTTGTTACTAACGTGACACCTGACGTATCTCCTGGTAGCGCTCCCGGAAAATAGTTTTAACCCCCGCCCGCATCGCCCCCCCCCCCCCTTCTTAATTTCTAAAGCGAAAAAATATAGCTACAAACGGCAGTTTTTGGACTGTAAAATGTCAAAATTTTCAAGCTCGCTCGCTCCGCTCGCTTGCATTCAATCGCTATGCCATTCTCCTGATGTTGCTGCCAGTAATAAGCTAGTTCGGAGTTAGCTCATGGGCGCATTGGTACGAATAACCTTTCTCTTTTCTCAGTCGGTTAGGGGCACTTAACTCGTTTTAGAGCGACATAATGCATAAGCTTTACATAACAATGGGATCCACAATCCTGTTCACACAAAGAATATAGAGTTGCGTAGACCAGATGAGCAGAACGATCCGTCAATTTACACTTGGGAAAGCATCCATTTCATTATTTTGCATTGAATGTATTGACAATCTCTTTCTATTGATATTGCCAAATACCACTTTTGCTGTCAGGTGGATGTGCTGGCAAGCAGCATTTATAAGTATCTCATGAATAATAATTTCATTACAGATACTTATCCTAGTGAATTTAAAACCATTATGCCTGTTGGTCCGAATGACCTTGTTTCTGCTCATGCGCAAAGTGGAACTACGAACTGGCTTATTGCCAGCAGTTGCGCCCGGTGCGTCTCCCCCCCCCCCCCTTAATTTCCAAAGCGAAAAAAAGTAAAGCTACAAACGGCAATTTTTATACTGTAAAATGTCAAAATTTTCAAGCTCGCTCGCATTTTAATCGTTATGCCATTGTAAAAGAAAATGTTACTGCCAGTAATTGCCAGCAGTGCGCCTGGGCCGCCCTACCCCCTCCCTTAATTTCCAAAGCGAAAAAAAAAAATATATATATATAGCTACAAACGGCAGTTTTGGGACTGTAAAATAAAATTTTCAAGCTCGCTCGCTTTGCTCGCTCGCATTTAATTGTTATGCCATTCTCCTAATGTTGCTGCCAGCATGGACCCTACGTAGGGTCCATGCTGCCAGTAATTGCCAGCAGTTGAGCCCGGTGCGCCTCCCCCTTAATTTCCAAAGCGAAAAACATAGCTACGAACGGCAGTTTTTGGACTGTAGAATGTCAAAATTTTCAAGCTCGCTCGCTCGCATTGAATCGTTATGTCATTCTCCTAATGTTGCTGCCAGTTATTGCCAGCAGTTGCGCCCGGTGCGCCCTCTTATTTTCCAATGAGAAAGATATAGCTACATACGGCAGTTTGGGGACTCGCTCCGCTCGCTCGGATTTTATTGTTATGCAATTCTCCTGGATAGATGTTGCTGACAGTAATTTGTCGTTTTACACCGTCATTCCATAATCCATGTAAGGAAAACTTACAATGTTACTCAATGACTGCGTTGTTGAATGTATCACATTCCGGAATGTATTTGTAGTCCCATTAATGCAGACTGACAGCGCACGCACACACGCACAAGCATAGACACCTTCAAAATTACTTTTCCACAAGGTGCCCCCCATGTCTCGACCCATATACATGTATATATATATATATATATATATATATATGTGTGTGTGTGTGTGTGTGTGTGTGTGTGTGTGTGTGTATGTGCACTGCAAAAAGTCCGGTGTTAAATAGTGAACACCGAGCTGGTGTTAAATTTTCGGTGCTCATTTATGGTGTTAGATTAACACCTACGGGTGTCATTTCCAAATTTTAAACTGTTTTTTGAAGAGTTTCTTAGTAACTGCACTTCTTGTTGATATTTTATTTAAACAAGACGATCAAGAATTTTACATTAAAATACTACATTTTTGAAAAAATGTGAAAATAAATTTACACCAAAGTAACACCAGCTGGTGTGGTCCCTTATTGAAGCTGGACGGGTGTTAAACCATTGATATTAACACCAGCAAATATCAAATCAACACCATGTGGTGTCATTTTTGAATTGACACCAGTACAGTGTCAAAATAACACCAGGTACAGTGTCAAATTAACACCACGAAGTGTCAGGTGAACACTTTTCAACACCATCACAGTGCATTTTTAACACCTGTGGGTGTGGTCCTTTATTGAAGTTTGATCGGTGTTAGATTTAACACCAGTGGTGTTAAATCTAATACCGATGTTTTTACAGTGTGTGTGTGTGTGTGTGTGTGTGTGTGTTTATGTGTGTGTGTGTGTGTTGTGTTTTATTTTACTTTTGTCTCAGTAACTTTGGTCTGCCTGGGTCAAAGAACATAACGCTCTGTCAGATCTGCTCAACCTAACTGAACTTCAAAGAAGAGACAAACCCTTCACATACTCGATCAAAAGAAGATATTAAATTTCTGGTTATTTTGTCAAAGTTAATTGCTCTGTGTGGTAACATTAAGAATGCACGCGTTTTACAGGAGTAGACCTAAATCATAATCATTTATCAACAAACTGCCTCCACAGATATGTAAATTCTTTTCCGATCTTGTTTTGTTTGTGTGTGTTTGTTTGTTCATTTGCATGCTTGTGTGGATTCAGTAAATGGAGAAAGATCATTGAGCAATTCAATTACATTGTAGAATGCAGAGAACCGAACAGGCCATTCAGAAGTTGAACATTTTGATATTATTATATATAGGGCCTACACACACATATATATATATATGTATATATATATATATATATATATATATATATATATATATATATATAACCCTCTACTCTCCCGCCCCAGCTCACCGCCCTGGGCTGGGGCTACCAGCGGCAGGGGATGGCTGGGCTCGCGCCCGGTCTGTAAGGCGCGAGGGGATTTGGTTAGTGCACTCGGACTTATCGACACACCTGCCACACCATCAACAATATTAATTAAATTTATTTAAAGACAAAAAATTAAACAACCGTTACATCAAATTCATAAATTTACTTTGGTATTTATTTAAGGGGAAAATCTCCTCTTATTAATCACTTTAAACCCACAGTTGCTGGGCAATTCAACATTTTGATACAATATAACCAAGCATGCGCATAATTCAATCTCGGTTATTTTTACTTACATGGCCTCGGGTGCAAGTGCAAAAAGGGGGGGGGGGGGTTAATAGGGAGAGGGAAATTGTCCGCGGAATACTGCAGTTGTTATGGAAGCCCTTCCTTCTCTCAGTCCTAGTCGCCGACGTTACCCGGAGCTCCGTCGGTGGCTGCCGTCGTCACTTCGGCCCGAATCGCGTTCGTCGCACCTGCGGCTGGTCTCCGGCTGCGCCTCACTTCCTTCTGGGTCTCCTCAAAACATTAGTGGGCCTCGGGGGTGGGATTTGTGCACAAGTTACAATCTTTTTTTTTTCCGCTTGTTACACGGCAACTCTTCGGACAGTGGCACGGACGGCGTTCCCCACGTCAGAAGTAAAGTTCGGCCCACGGCTCTCTCTCCATTAACAACGTTCAACGTTCACCAACGTTCAAAAATTTGATGCCAACGGGCTACATCTTCACTAAGAGTTAATCTATCTGGCAAGGTTCTCTCCACATTGTGACCAGAAATCTCTCTCTAAGTGTGTACCAAATTCTCCTGAAATCTCTCGATGAAAAATCTCTCGATAAAATCTGTCTTCTAAAATCTGTCTTCTGAAATCTGAAATCTCAAAATCTCAAAATCTGTAATCTCCCTACAATACATGCCCTTTTAAACTAACCCTTAAATCCCTCCTACAATTCCATTATCCAATCATTTTAATTAATTTCCCACACCTGAATTATTGACAACCCTCTTTCGACCAATCCGCTTACCTGTCCCCGACTTGACCCTCTCCTCTCACCTGCGTAACCTACCTGCGTCTCGAACCCAACCTGACACTCTCCCTTCCTCCTAATATTTATAAAACAAAACCCAGCTTCACTACGAGCCCTTTAACTTACTCCTCCAGCAGAATTCCCGATTTAACTCACACTACCACAATATTCTCGTTAAACATCTCAACTCCTTATCAAACATATACTCCTAACATCCTGCCAGTCGTATCTATTTCTTTGTCCTTTAAAAATCACCTGATGTCTATCAAATGTCTTTCTTCTTTATTCCCTTTGTCTGATTCCCTACACTGTCCTACCATGCCCTAAACCCGCTGTCTGAACCTTATTCCTTCCCTTTTATTCCCTTTATTCTTTCACCCTGTGCTTTGCCCTATCTACTTCATGACCCTCTAATTTCTTATCAGTCCCTTTATAATGCCCATCCTATTCGGGAGCCCCCCATTTTTTTCAGCTCGTTACATCTTCCCCCCTGTTCACAGAATGATGTCCTCATCATTCCGCATCAGCCCGGTTTGTTTTTCCTGCCCTTTAGCCAGGAATACTTGGGGTGAACCAACACTGTCATATCGCCAGCCACTGTCCGCGAAAATATTTACAACATATATGCATAACATCAAACCCTAATCACATTACCACATAAATTTCAAACAACACAATGACTGCTAAATTGAATACTCATGACATTATACACTATACAACCGGAGGTACAGCGTTCTGACTACAAAACCTCCCATAAAGAGGCAACCACATGATAAACCAAGCGTTTTCCGAATTTCTTACCGCTACGACTATTTACATGCACTGGTTGATGCTCATAAATACAATCAAATAAGCACATATCATTCGTAATATCACTCACAAAATCAAATAACGTCGACTGAAAATGATGACCTGGTGGGCTAAATTCTACCATCCTTCCTACATAATAACATCACATTGATTTGCCGAAGCACATCTCATTAATCGTTGCTTCATTTTAAAAAAATACTATCCTCCTCCACTACACCGTCAACTTGATGACCAATCGATTATGTGATGTGGAACATCAGTGACCGCCCCTAAGGCACAAAACACGACACTATACAAACATTACATTATAAAACACAAAACATAAAGCAGCAGAGCCAGCAGGCTGAATTTTGGCCATTCGCCTATCCTGGACTTACTGTATTGACTTATACAAATCACAAATCTTCCTCCAAGTGGAGCATAACAAAACGTAAACACTTTGAAATATATCGCTTTGTAACTATTCTCGCATTATTATTACAAAGTAGCACTAAAACCAATACAACAATACTTTCTGTTACGGATAAGAAAGTAAAAATACACTTTACTAATAAAACTATATACAAAACCTGAACAATAGTGGACCTACTTAAGGTCTCCACAACTGGCTGTACAATAGCTCTCTGTACTTGGGAATACGCCAACCTCTCGGGAGCGCGGGAGCACCTTTTTGATCTCCTCAAAGGAGGATCTTCCTCTAACGAGGCGGCTTCTGGCTCATCCCGAGGGGCAGGTACGTCCCCTGGGGCTTCGGCTTGTTCCTCAAATTCTTCGCCACACGGGTCGGTATCTGTTACCTCTTCAGATTCAATACATTCTTCCTTATCATTACTATCTCCTTCCCTAACCTCTGTTGTTGCATTATCAATGGATGGGTCCAATTCCCTAACATTATCCTGCGACTCATCGTCAATTATTCGATTAATTTCACCGGTGACATTCGGCCCTACACGCCAAGCGACGGCCTCACCCAGCCCTACATCCTGGGGTTCATCATCCACCACTTCAATATCACTTGGGGGAGGGGAGCTGACATTTTGCTTTCGCTTGGGGCCGACGGCCCGAGTCACCTTAGGAATAAAATTACAAGGCATTAATAAATTTCTATGGAGCATTTGCATCCTCTTTCCCTCCGTTTCTGATCTTACTTGATACACCGGTATACCTACGTTGGGCTGCCCCATTACAACATAAACATCCCTACCCCACCTATCGGCTATCTTCTGTTTTCCCTTTAACCCTACATTACGCACTAATACCCTATCCCCAACTTCAAGTTTATTCTCCCTAGTGTTGGCGTCGTACCTTTTCTTATTCTTATCTTGGGCTAACTGATCGGTTTCCGCCGCGAGTTTGTAGGCGTGTTCCAGCCTTTCTCGGAGGCACGCCACGTACTCATCTGAGGAGATAAACTCCTCTCCTTCCCTAGCTCCTAACAAAGCATCTACCGGTAGTCTTGGATGGCGTCCAAACATTAAAAAAAATGGAGAATGTCCAGTGGACCCGTGCTTAGTAGAATTATATGCATGGACGAGAGTTGACACGTGCGCTTTCCAATTCCGTTTCTGCTCTTCAGGCAAAGTGCCGAGCATTCCCAACAGCGTTCTGTTCATGCGCTCGCAGGCGCCATTACCCTGGGGGTGGTAGGGGGTTGTCCTAGTTTTCTTTACTCCGACCAAATTACATAATTCATTTATTGTCTGGGATTCAAAATTTCGACCTTGGTCAGAATGTAACCGCTCGGGGAAACCGTAAGGGAGAAAGAAATACTCATACAATGCCTTTGCTGTAGTGATAGCTGTTTGGTTCTTAGTCGGGACGGCTACGGCATACCTTGTGAAATGATCGGTGATTACCAAAATATTTCCGCAGCCGCCCTGACCCTCTTCTACCGTGAGAAAATCTATACAAACTAATTCCATCGGGCGTGTGGTTCTAATGTTCACCAAAGGGGCTGTGTTTTGCGCTGCCGGCGCGCCCTTCCTACGCACGCACCGCTCACATGTTCCTACAAAATGCTTCACATCCTGTCCCATGTGGATCCAATAAAATCTACTTCGGACTAAATCGAGTGTTTTCTCAACACCGAAATGACCATGCTTGGTATGTAATAGTTCTAAAACAAACTCCCGTCGACTTGCAGGCAACACTAGCTGATATTGGGTCCTTCCATCTACCAATCTTCTCCTATAGAGTACTCCCTCCCGTAATTCTAATTTATCCCATTCTCTCAATAAACATTGTACCTCTGGACTTTCCCGCTTTAATTCTCTCCTTGGGGGTAAGTTATCTCTCGATTTCAAATTAATTACCCTACTTATGTGGGGGTCGGTCTGTTGTTCCTCGCACCAATCGAGGGGGCCACCTAAGGTGTCAGCGTCATTCGTATCTGGGGAGGGGGGTGGGACGTGTACCTGTCCGTCATGTCCTACTACTTCTACTAAGGGGGTACCTGTTTCTCGGGCTTCTCCTAGCCCCTGGGCCACGGCAGTGATTACCGAGTAAACTACTGTGGGTGCTACATCACCCTTTGTTTCCTTACTCTGGGACTCTGTCTGGGGTGGGGGTTCCTCGACAGAATGTCAGCGTCGATGTTAGTCCTACCTGTCCTGTAAGTCAAGGTCAGCTGATAATTTGCCAAAGCGGCCAACCATCGGTGTCCGGTTGCGTCCAACTTCGCAGTGGTCAACACATAAGTCAAGGGGTTGTTGTCGGTGTGCACGTGGGTCTCATTACCATAGAGAAAATCGTGGAACTTCTCCGTAACGGCCCACTTAAGGGCTAAAAACTCTAGCTTATGGGCGGGGTAATTGCGCTCTCCCTTGTTAACTGCGCGGCTACCGTACGCAATAACGCGCTCTCTCCCTTGATCGTCCTTCTGATATAGCGCGGCACCTAGGCCTGTCCTACTCGCGTCTGTGTGCAAAATAAAAGGCTGGGAAAAATCCGGGTACTGTAACACTGGGGCAGAAGTTAATTTGGCCTTTAATGTTTGAAACGCTTCCGCTTGCCGTGCTCCCCAGGTCCATGGTGGGGGTGGTTTCATGCTCTTCTTTCCCTTTCTCCCCCCTGTCCCCCCTAATAACTCGTACAATGGGCGCGCTACGCGGGCAAAATTCGGCACGAACTTCCGGTAATAGCCAGCCAAACCTAAAAAAGCTCGCAGCTCGCGTTCATCTGTGGGGGTAGGCCATTGATCAATGGCGGCCGTTTTCCCAGGGTCCGTTGCTATGCCCTCCTCCGATATCACGTGACCCAAATAGCTGACCTTTGACTGTAGTAAGTGACACTTGGAGGGCTTCAGCTTGAACCCATGGGTGGCCAACCGGTCAATGACCTTCCCCAAGCGCTCAGTGTGTTCTTCTAAGGTGCTTCCAAAAACTATGATGTCGTCTAAATATACGACGCAGCACGTGTGATTTAATTCACCTAGACACCTCTCCATAGCCCTTTGGAAGGTGGACGGGGCATTGCAGAGTCCGAAGGGCATCCGGTTACACTCCCAATGACCAAAAGGGGGTGGCAGAACGAAGGCAGTCTTGGATTTATCCTCCTCCGCTATTTCGATCTGCCAATATCCCGCCTTCAGGTCAAGGGAGCTAAACCACCGGGCACCCCCCATCATCTGCAGCACCTCGTCCACTCGCGGCAGGGCATAGGAGTCCCTAACTGTGCGTTGGTTAAGTTTCCTAAAATCTATGCAAAAGCGCATGGACCCGTCTCTCTTACGTACTAAGACTGCTGGGCTTGCGTATGGGGAATAGGATTCGCGAATTACGCCTGCGTCCTGCATTTCTTGTAAATGTTTACGCACCTCCTCGTACTGACCGGGAGGAATTCGCCTATATCTCTCGTTTATGGGGGTGGGGTCTTCCAAAGGGATTTTGTGTTCCACGATTTTGCTATGGCCAATGTCAGTCTCTGAGGTGCTAAACGCACCACTATATTGCCCTACTAGCTGTTTGACGCGGTCGATAGCTGCCTTCGGGGCGCCAGACTCCGAAAAATCTAGCTGGGAGGCAACTACCTCTGCCTGGGATGGGGGAATCTCAATTACCTGCTCTTGTGACTGTACAGTAACGAGTTCTTCACACATATATACCTCCCCCAATTTGGCGTGTCGGGGAATCCACAATGTGCCGTCTGTCGGATTTTGAACTACAACTGGGATACTCTGCTCCTTTTGCACCTCTTCACTAACTGTCACTAAGCCTGATTCGACAACTAACCCCGACGGGAGGTTGTGAAATTTTGGCTCAAATACCACGTCATACTGGACTGGGGATGGACGTAACTTAATCTTAGCGGACACGACAATGGCCTTTTGGGCCGGGACGGGGACCGCTTTCCGGCTGGCATTTCGAGCTACACCTAATTTGCCCTTAGCGTTCGGGGAGTTTGGGCCGCTGACGGCCGCGTAGACTAGCTTCCAGGCGGCAGTCACGCCCTCCATAGTCCCAGACTCTTCGAGAAAACGGGGTCCTACGGTCTCCCTCCCTAATCTAACACATTCGCGTATTACATTGACACCTACACACATGGGGACGGTTTTGTTGTACGGGGTCTCGGGTACAATCAAAATCAAACTACTTACTGGGGTTCTCCCTGCCTGGGGGAGGGCCCCGTCAAATGAAATGTCTACTTCAATATAGCCAAAATAAGGGACGGCATTCCCATTTGCCGCCTCGACCCTTATCAGATTGCCTATCTCGTGTAGTGGGAACCTCGATAGATAACGTCTGTAAAACCCCTCTGACAAAGTACTGACCTGTGAGCCCGTATCTAGTAGGCATCGACACGCCTTCCCCCCTATTCTTGCAATGCCCTCATTCGCCCCTCCTACTAATCTATCAACAACCGTGGCTTCTTTGCTGCTACTACGAGGAATCTGGCTACTTATTTCCTGACCCACGGCCTGCCCCACGGACGCGGGTCCTGTCCGTTTAACGGCTGCGCATGGGGCGGGGGCATGGGTGGCGGGGCATGCTGAGGGGGCGGTGGGCGAAAAGGGGCAGGGGGATGTGCAGCCATATAGGGTGGGCCGCGAGGTACCGGAGGGAGGGTACACTCCCTCGCAAAATGACCTACCATGCCGCAGCGGTAACATGCCCCTCCCTGCCTAGGCCTAGCTTGATTATTAATATGATTCATCCCTCCCTGTTCTAACTTTTGTAATCTATCCCTAATTTCTTCTAGCCCTGCTACTAGCTCCTTGGGGGCAGCGCTCGCTTGCGCGCTAGCCGGCTGGTGTTGCGCGCGAGGCCGCGACGGCCCACTACCTCGGAACTCGCGAGCCTCCGCCGCCTCTTGTTCCATCGCGCGCGCTATTTTTACCAACTCATCGAAGCTCGTCACG
The DNA here is from genome assembly GCF_964275005.1 of Diadema setosum. Lineage (NCBI taxonomy): Eukaryota > Metazoa > Echinodermata > Echinoidea > Diadematoida > Diadematidae > Diadema > Diadema setosum. The sequence goes on from NC_092691.1 coordinate 18,093,686, forward strand.
GCCTCATAGCGATGCCGGATGGCCTGTTTCACGATTTCGTCCATAAGCCCCCTCCAAAACACTATTCGCAGGGTCTCATCTTTGGAGGAGGAGGGGATCCCTCCCCTCTTTTCCGCGCGGTCTATCAACAGCTGGAGACGCGCGCTGTAGGCCGCGAGCGCCTCCCCCGGGAGTTGTCTAGTGCAATGCAATTGGTGTAGGAGCATCGCCCCACTCTCCAGGGTCCCATAGAAACCTTCCAGCTTTGAAACAATGCCGGAGACCGTCGTCTCCGGAGGCAGGTTAAGGACCATTTGCCCCGCCTCCCCCCTCAACGACCGCCTGACCAACCTATTAAGGGCGTCAGGGGGGCACGTTTCGTCCTGCTCGAGGCATTCCACCTCGTATTTCCATAATTCGAACGAAACTTCGCCCCCCTTCGGCTTTGGATCTCCGCTAAAAAAGGACAATTTGTAGGGGTTTTGCACCACAACATGTGGTTTTTGTTCAGGGACCCTGGGTTCCGAAATATTTAAAGAAAGGCAGGTGCGGGGCATGCATACTATTTCAATTTTCCTCCCCAAAAATGTCGTTTCGTTCAATTCTCTATCCTTAGCCGCCTCCTCAGCTGTCTTGAAGCCACAGTAAGCTGTGCCAGTGGGCTCACCGGTAAGGGAGTCCCTCCCTAGTTTTATATATGTCAAAGGGCCCACACCCTCAAAAAACTTCCTCAATTCCTCGTCTTTCGTATCTGGTTTTAAGTTTTTGACTAAAACCAAACAGTCTCCTGCCAATGAAGCCATGATATTAGAATTAGGTCCTAATGTAACAACAAAGCAACAAAAAATCAATCCACAACCTCTAAATAGTCTGAATACAACTGCGACTCAAGTTACACAAATATCAAAATTAACCACATGAACAAAAACAAAATATGATAGGCCTACTAGGATACCATTTATCGACTACTGCATAATCCCATCTGCTTATACCAAGCACCAACAACGCCTACTCACCCTAGGCGTACAACAAAACAACTTGATCCGTTGTCTTACATAATTGTGACCCGGACTCAAGCAAAATAGAGCACTGGGGCAGGTGATCGGCGGGAAGAGGTGTGCGGTGCGATGGCGCGGGTAATTTTCTTGAAAAGCTGCCAGAACGCATTTCATGACACACTGTGCGTATTCGCGAGTCGCCGGCTGGGTAAGTAAAGGGATACAAATTGGGATCCCCAGCAAGGTCAAGTAAAATGAAACAAAGTCATAATATTCCAAAGTGGCGCAATAGTGCAGCGCATCGCTAAGCGCTTCCACGCTGCGGCTTGGTTTAATGTAAAATCGCGTGACTAGATGTCGGAGCCAGATACCCTGCGGTACCTGCAAATACCCGCAAAGATAAATGAAATCTTCAATCGGTATGTTTGTCTGGGATCGAGTCAAGGGCAGGCGCAGAGAATACCTATAGAAAATCCTAAAAGCGTCTCGGGGCCTGCGAATCTCTTCCGGTAGTATCAATAAGTGGATCAGCTTGTTACCCCACCCTCGATCTCGGATAGAGGCGAAATACCCCGAATTTGCAGCTAGCTTTCGGATATCCCCCCAGGGTATTGAAATTCCCCTGCTGCTCTCGTCCATGCAAAGAAAATATTGACAAATCAATGCAAATTTTGTGCCAAAAAAAAACTGGAACACGCACACAAATCACAAAATATAATGGACGGTATCCGCTAAAAACAATTTATACCACAAAATTAATGAATACTAAAACCCTATTACGTCATGTAAATCCCCGCGATAACAAGCAGGACGGGCGCTAGTGTACTTTCGCACCTGTTTGTCAAATGACCTCCAAACATGCACACACTCACCCTAGTTATTCAGTAACCTAAATACTTGCATCTGAGTGAGATTCAAGTCCAATAGAATTTCACCATTTTTGTCACTTATCTACTTCTCGGAATAGTCTCAATCGCAGCTACTCGCTCGGCGATAACTGCGTTGCACAGGAGCACTACCGAGCAGACAGCGCAGCATTCTAGCACAATGTACAAAACACACGTACAGCAGCGGCAAGCACCGCGATTTATCTGAAAGTAGCTATCTCACAGTGACCACGGCAAGTTCTTCTATGGTGTCTTTAAAAAGAAAATACTTTTTCCACCTTTCTCTTGGCTTAGTTCAAATGAGTCGCGGTATATAGCGATTAGGATTGCGGTTGGTCATATCGTGTGTGTGTGTGTGCTTTATATATACAAAAATGTGTTATATACAAAATTCTTGATTTACGTTTATTTACCGTGATGTTGAATCAAGGTAAATCAAGAATTTTGTATTTGATATTGACAATGTAGAATTTATGTTGCTATAAAGTAGTATAATTATTAGTGTTATTTTGCAAAGAAATAATTTGTATATTATTGTTTCTATGAAAAAGAAAGAAAAATAAAAGATTAACAAAGACAAAAAAGTGTGTGTGTGTGTATGTATGTTAATTGGTGTGAATGAAAGAAGATTTTGAAAATGTGGTGATAAGACAAGGGTGAAGAATATAAGGGAAAGGCTATTAGAAATGGGGGAAAGGAAATAAAAGAGAAGATACACTGTATTCAAAGAGTTAAACCAAAAAAAAAATGAAACAAAAGGTTTACAAAATAGAGTGTTCCATTAAAGATGGAAGCTTCCATCTTTTATTGAACACTCTATTTTGAGAAGAAAGAAGAGAAACTTGCATCATAAAGGAAAGCAAGGGAGAGATGGATAAGTTTGAAAAGAAAAGAGGAAAGCAATTACTATACAGAAATACAAATTGAATACAACAAAAAAGATGAATCAATCCTGGATGAAAGCAAAGATGAATATGAAGGCAAGAAAGAAATATACTGATTGAAGAGGAAATAAAGGGAAAAAAGAATCATAAGAACGACATGTAAGGAAAAGATTGGAGAGGATAGAAAAGAAAGACCCTTGTAATTGGAGGGAAAATTAAGCCATGAAGGAAACAAAAAAATAGGCAGAAAGTAGATCTACACAGTTAAAAAGAAATTGAAAAAGATAAAGAGAGAAATAAAAAAAGAAATGATTGCTAGGATTGAAGGGGAATATTAAAATTCTACCTGAAAATAAAAAAAAAAAAAAAAGAAAGAGAAAGATACAAGTGGCAGCATATACTCGCGCACACACTCAACCGCTGTCATATTAAGGCTACAACCGCTAACGGAAAACTTGGCCGAGGACAAGGAAAAAAAAAATAGCTTTTCAACGACACCATAGAAAAAGCCGCTGTGTTGCTACATTCAGACCAACTCGTAACTGTGCTTGTGCACAGAGTAGCAATTCCAGCGATAGCGATCAATATTTTGCAACGATTTTCCGACACTTGTAAACGTTAAAAGTGTAAAAACTTGATTTATATTCGACTTTGGAGACTCAGATGGAAGTATTCTAGGTTACTGAATAACCAGGGTGAGTTTGTGCTTGTTTGGAGGTCGTTTGACACACAGGTGCGAAAGTACACTAGAGCGCCGCAGGACGATTAACAACACCAACAAAGCCATAGCAGCCAACATCATTAGCCACCAATGTTTAACAAAAAAAAATCCCTGCAAACTTCAGCATCCATCTTTAAAAGCATCAACCAATCTCACTGTATGAAAAAAAAAGCTTGATTACAACCCTACCTGCTGTGCCTCCTAAATATTTGCTTTAGCTTTCCTAACCACTGTACAATACTTAATGATAATCAGCTTCTGTGTATAAGCTGACATTGAATAATCACTTCAACATCGCAATTCTCAACAACAACCAAATTGCCAGCGACTATTAAACAAAGAGGAGATTTTTGTTCTAATGCATCACTTTGCATTATTTATAATTAATTAAAATTTATCCAAAAACATCGTGCTGATAACGCTGCAAAAGGGAGTGAGTTCTATCTAACCTTCTACTCTCCCGCCCCAGCTCACCGCCCTGGGCTGGGGCTACCAGCGGCAGGGGATGGCTGGGCTCGCGCCCGGTCTGTAAGGCGCGAGGGGATTTGGTTAGTGCACTCGGACTTATCGACACACCTGCCACACCATCAACAATATTAATTAAATTTATTTAAAGACAAAAAATTAAACAACCGTTACATCAAATTCATAAATTTACTTTGGTATTTATTTAAGGGGAAAATCTCCTCTTATTAATCACTTTAAACCCACAGTTGCTGGGCAATTCAACATTTTGATACAATATAACCAAGCATGCGCATAATTCAATCTCGGTTATTTTTACTTACATGGCCTCGGGTGCAAGTGCAAAAAGGGGGGGGGGGGGTTAATAGGGAGAGGGAAATTGTCCGCGGAATACTGCAGTTGTTATGGAAGCCCTTCCTTCTCTCAGTCCTAGTCGCCGACGTTACCCGGAGCTCCGTCGGTGGCTGCCGTCGTCACTTCGGCCCGAATCGCGTTCGTCGCACCTGCGGCTGGTCTCCGGCTGCGCCTCACTTCCTTCTGGGTCTCCTCAAAACATTAGTGGGCCTCGGGGGTGGGATTTGTGCACAAGTTACAATCTTTTTTTTTCCCGCTTGTTACACGGCAACTCTTCGGACAGTGGCACGGACGGCGTTCCCCACGTCAGAAGTAAAGTTCGGCCCACGGCTCTCTCTCCATTAACAACGTTCAACGTTCACCAACGTTCAAAAATTTGATGCCAACGGGCTACATCTTCACTAAGAGTTAATCTATCTGGCAAGGTTCTCTCCACATTGTGACCAGAAATCTCTCTCTAAGTGTGTACCAAATTCTCCTGAAATCTCTCGATGAAAAATCTCTCGATAAAATCTGTCTTCTAAAATCTGTCTTCTGAAATCTGAAATCTCAAAATCTCAAAATCTGTAATCTCCCTACAATACATGCCCTTTTAAACTAACCCTTAAATCCCTCCTACAATTCCATTATCCAATCATTTTAATTAATTTCCCACACCTGAATTATTGACAACCCTCTTTCGACCAATCCGCTTACCTGTCCCCGACTTGACCCTCTCCTCTCACCTGCGTAACCTACCTGCGTCTCGAACCCAACCTGACACTCTCCCTTCCTCCTAATATTTATAAAACAAAACCCAGCTTCGCTACGAGCCCTTTAACTTACTCCTCCAGCAGAATTCCCGATTTAACTCACACTACCACAATATTCTCGTTAAACATCTCAACTCCTTATCAAACATATACTCCTAACATCCTGCCAGTCGTATCTATTTCTTTGTCCTTTAAAAATCACCTGATGTCTATCAAATGTCTTTCTTCTTTATTCCCTTTGTCTGATTCCCTACACTGTCCTACCATGCCCTAAACCCGCTGTCTGAACCTTATTCCTTCCCTTTTATTCCCTTTATTCTTTCACCCTGTGCTTTGCCCTATCTACTTCATGACCCTCTAATTTCTTATCAGTCCCTTTATAATGCCCATCCTATTCGGGAGCCCCCCATTTTTTTCAGCTCGTTACATATATAAACTTATTTACTGGTATATATAGTTAGACCAAGGAGGTATAGTAAGCTCGCCTAGTACCTCCTTGGTTAGACTAATCAGTTACAGTATCACTCTTAAAACATCCGAGTCAGAATTGACCCGGAACTGGGTCCGTTGGGGTCACACACCGTTCCGGGTCAGAAATGGAAAGGAATGGGGTCAGATATGACCCATTCAGAGTCATGAATTGGGTCAGGGTGACCCCATTCGGGGTCTTCATGACCAAATTCCTAGTCCTTTTTGACCCGGAACGGTGTGTGACCCCAACGGACCCAGTTCCGGGTCAGTTCTGACTCGGATGGTTTAAGAGTGTATACCTACTGAATAAGCCAGTTCGGAGTTCCACTTTGCGCATGAGCAGAAACAAGGTCATTCGGACCAACAGGCATGTTGGTTTTTAAATTTACTGGGATAAGCATCTGTCATGTAATGATTATTCATGTAATCCTTATAAATGCCGCTTGCCAGCACATCCACCTGTCAGCAAAAGCCTGTATTTGGCAATATCAATAGAAAGAGATTGTCAATACATCCAATGCAAAATAATGAAATGGATGCTTTCTCAAGAGTGTGAATTGACAGATCACTCTGCTCATCTGGTCTACGCAAGTTTATTCTTTGTTTGAACGGGATTGATGAATCCCATAAATTGTTACGTAAACCTTATGCATTATGTCGCTCTGAAAACGAGTGAAGTGCCCCTAATCAACTGAGAAAAAAGAAAGGTCATTCGTACCAATGTGCCCATGAGCTAACTACGAACTGGCTTATTGACTTGGTTACTTTGAAGGGCTCACACCCGTAAATACAATGGACTGTCCCAGACCCCTTCACAAATTCGTACCAAAGATACCAAAATAAATGAAGAAAAAATAATAATTAAAAATCAATGATGTAGTTTAGCAAAAAGCTGAATAGCTGTAGATATTAAGTATGAATTCCTCTACAAATTGCATTTTGGTTGGAAGATGAAAGCTTTTCTGGTGGAATTTGAGGGGACTATATTTCATTGGGTACGTGTACGGAAAATGGGTGATTTTTTGAGTGACAAGAACTCGTAGTCTGGCTTTGCGGACCCCTGGACAGAGTTTAAACTGAAGAATCCACCCTGAAAATTTGATGGATGAGAGGATATATCTCACTTATCCAGGTTAGTGAAGCTGAAACACCTCATTTCTCCGAGCTATTTTACAGAATTTTTTGAAATTTGATTTTTAACACACATCCCTATGGGGAAATAGTTATGGGTGTGAGCCCTGAATATCAGTAATCCATGTGCTGCCCTCTGTAGACATGAATTCTACAACAATATTGGTGTCGAAGCACACATACTGCAGTATACAACGTTATAAAAAAAAGGAAAAAAATAATAATATCATTATCAATCAAGATTGCACATCAGTTTGACATGTTTTTGAAATTCTAGGATAAATATCTATCACTTTTCCATGTGTTCTGCTAAAAGGTTGAAGAAGAGCTATCTCGTTTACTCGAAATCTGAATTGTTTTGTTTTTGATTTTTTTTTCTCATAGCAACATCGCTGTGCAATTTTGCTATTTCATAGTGTTAAAAGAACCCTAATTATGGTATTACTTAAATGGAGAGAGAAACAGAGCGGTAGCTGTAGCCAATAAAGAATGAAAATTCACTATTTAGAACTAATAGGACGATTTTCCTCAAACTTTCACTGAGTTAACTCACAAACACGTACATGCTTGATGAAAACTTTCCTCGAGGCTCATGGAGTCACATCTGGCATGAAATTGAAGCAGAGGAACCAAAAAGATTGTCAGATATTATTTTGTAGATTTCGAGATTGGTAACCTCTTGTGATGGTTTTAAGCGGATACTTATCAGTTTGACAGAATAATCGTAATCTATAGATCGACCATCGACAAACAGCAAAGCAAAGGAAATGAATAACTGGAAAGACATTTTCGGAAACATGACCAAGGCCGTTTAAATTGGATTGCAAAAAGAGACTTTGTGAATATTTTGAACGATAAACTGATATTTACATTTT